>NC_133666.1:248385133-248407633 GCF_037893015.1 Macrotis lagotis
CTTAAATGTATTTTTTGTTTTATAATATATGAAATTTTCTATATTCTAGTTTTCACATATAATTTAAAAGTATGAATATTAAACAAATGGAGAGTGCATACAAAAACAATTTTAATAAGTGTGTACTCAAGAAAGTCTTGAGATGCTACTTTAGCCAATTTTTTAATGAGCCCATTAATAGTGATTTTTGGAGAAGATGGCAGCTTTCAACCCAAAAAGATCACATTGTCTGTTAAGTGGGGGGAAGAGTTCCATAAGTTGTACTCTTCCTCTTGGAAGTCAACTTTAGGTATTACTCCCTGCAGTAGCAGATGTGCGGTCTGAATGGATTATAGATGTTTCTAAAGTCAATCCTACTTTTTAGCCTTGTACTGAGATAGAGGGAGAAAAAGCAATAGTACCCTCCTAAGCAATATGTTATCAGGATTGCTAGGTTGGCTGCAAGATAGTGATGCTGATGTGTGTTAAATGTTTGGGAATACAAGAGTTTCTGTAAAGATGATTATTATTTTGCCTATTTCTTTTCCTTCATACAAAATATACAATTCCTTATTTAAGTATCTTCATGTATAATTGCTGACATTTCCAAAACATAAGTGCTCTTTATATGCATAATTTGATTCTTGTAACAATCAAGTACTGAAGGTATCAATATTTCCTTTTTTTACTGATGAGAAAAATAAGGTTCAGGAAGACTGAGTAACTTGCCCATAGTAACTGCTGTGGCTAAATGTTAGTGTGTCAAAAAGAGAACTAAATCCATACTTACAAATCCATAATATATTGCTTTTGACATAAATGAGTTTGCATTTATTATTTGGAAATTTGCAATGATATTACATACTTCTTCCCATTTGAGTTTTGTAACCACCTAATAAAGAAAATACTATGTATTATATTATTATCCCCATTTTTATGGAAGAAGCAGGATTTGAACCCGTCTTTCCTGACAAACTTCTAAAGATGGCATTTTCCTTCCTATTTACGTCATCAGGAACCATATTATAACCAAATTTTCATAAATAATTGGTGCTTAGAACAAATTTGTTTTAGTCATATACGACTTTTTATGAACCTCTTGGAGTTTCCTTAATAAAGATGGGTGAAGGGGCTTGCCATATCTTTCTCCAGATCATGTTACAGATAAGGAAACTGAGGCAAACAAGGTGAAGAGACTTGCTCAGAGACACACATCTAGAAAGTTCCTGAGTCCGTATTTGAACTTAGTCTTCCTGACTCCAGGCCTGGTGCTCTATTTGACTCCCCTATGGCACAAATAAATAAATTGAAAAATGAAATTACAAGGATGCAATATTGCATTTTATGCACACCTCACAAAACTGCTTCTGTGATGAGACCTTGAAGATCAGTGATAGCAAATATCTAGACCCAGTGCTCAGAGTTTATCAAGGGACCAAGAAATTTCATCTGGTGTAGAAATTAAAAATTTAGATTGAGATTTAGATACTCTTTTTATAAGCCATAAACTTAGTACATTTTATAATCAAATTAGAGATAGTTAAGAGGACACCAGGCTCAGGTGTTGGGTTTTTAGATTCAAGTGTCATAAACTTGATATTCTCAAATAGGGAAACTTCACTTAACACTCCATAACTGTCCAAATGTCCTATCTAGCTTCTTTTTTCATCTGTAATCAGAGAACAATAATAGATATATAAGGGAGCTGTGAGTCCAATTCTCTCATTTAACAAATGGGATACAGTGTCTTGCCAGGGTCACACAGTTATTTTGAGTAAATGGGGTTGGGATGGGGGGAGAAATTGAATACCACTGGAAAAACAGGCTCATAGGTGACTTTGCCAAGGCCATATAGGCAGTTTGTTGATTTGGATGGTTCCCCCTCTGTGGCATTTTGCTTAAAGATCAATGAGCATATATATATATATATATTTACCAGATTCCTCTTTTTATGTAGTGAAATGCTTAAATAAAAAGTTGGATGAACTCTCCTAACAAATCTCACCTATCTTTCGAGGTTTAGCTAAACCTGCCTCTCCTCTATGAAGACGTTTCAGACCTCTCTCTGAAGCTCAGTAATCTCTCCCTTTTGCAAGTCTTTCACTTCTGGGGTGGCTAGGTGGTGCAGTGGATAGAGCACCAGCCCTGGAGTCAGGAGTACCTGGGTTCAAATCCAACCTCAGACACTTAATAATTACCTAGCCGCGTGGCCTTGGACAAGCCACTTAACTCCATCGCATTGCAAAAAACTAAAAAAAAAAAAAAGTCTTTCACTTCTTTGGCAATGGGAATGAGACTCTTCTCACATTGTTCTGGTTTGTGCACTATTAAGTTTGCATTTTCCTATAGGGGTGGCTTCTAAGTTGGAATCACACACATGTACACAGATAATAAAGATTACTGTTGCAATACCTACTTTAATACTTCAAAGATCTGTTAATTTCTTGGATATTGGTACCCCTTCTATAATCCAGATGATAAACTTCCTTGTGATTGAATAGACTGTTGAAGTAAAATTAGTTATACAAAAGTGTAAAGAACTCCAAAGGGATTAATGTTTAAAGCACCTATTGTCCAATAGGCCTAAGTATAACATACAAGAAAAGTAAGGCATAAGTTTCCTTCAAGGAGCTTACAGTATAGTGGGGGGCTTTGGGAAGGTAGAGAATACAGGATATTCATAGATGAGTAAATATATGGTATAAACAAAAAAGAGAAGGGACAGGGCACAAATAGATGGGATAAAGAGGAAGGACCTCTTTAAGAGAGGGTACATGAACCAAGGCTTGAAACATGGGATCCATGGAACATAGATAAAGAAAGAGCATTCCAGACAGGAGGGGATAGAAGGAGCAGGATAGAACTTTTTAAGAGATAGAATGATGTGTGTGTGGAGAACATAAATTAAACAAGTTTGGCTGGAGATAGCAGAAGCCTGTGTCATCAAATCAGTATGGAAGGATAGGTAGGAGTTAGATTTGTCTTTTTTTAACTTTTAAGTTTTTTCAAGGATCTTACTAAAATTAATCTGTTCCTCTCATTGCTTTTCCGACTTCTTCACCTCTGAGAAATTAAAAAAATGTATCTAAAGAATAAATTCATCAAAATTTATCTAGTTTGGCAAAACAAATCCCCACCTTAGTCACATGTCCAAAAAAGTTTATCTTTCTGCATTTTAAATGCATTGTTTCTCAAGCGAGTGGCATATGTGATTAATTCTTTTTCTGGTAAACCAAATAATCCATTTTTTTTTGCAAGGCAATAGGGTCAAGTGGCTTGCCCAAGGCCACACAGCTAGGTAATTATTAAGTGTCTGAGGCCAGATTTGAACTCAGGTACTCCTGACTCCAGGGCCAGTGCTCTATCCACTGCATCACCTAGCTGCCCTAAATAATCCATTCTTAAAAAAAAAAAACAAACCCATGTGTGGTTTATCAATGTGAAGAATTTCTCCATAGTTGCACTTGCACAAATTGTTCTCCTTGTTCTGCTCACTTCTTTCTGTATCAGTTCAAAAATGCCTTCCCACTTCCCTCTAAAACCATTTCATACTTTCAGGCCCAATGATATTTTATTATCTTCACATACCACAATTTACTTAGCCATTCTTCAATAAGATACCCCTTTAATTTCCAAGAGTTATTTTTTTTTTGTCTGATAGATGTGTTTCTTCTTTGACATCTTTGGGATCATATCTATTAGCTGGGTCAAAGTTTGATAGCTTACTGTGCATAGGTCCAAATTGTTTTTTAGAATGGTTGTACTGATTCACATTCATAGTTTGCTAATGTACCTGGTTTCCTGCAGTCCTTCCAATATTCTCCCTTTTCCTCTTTTGTCAAGTTACATCCATGCTAATGAGGCATTAGAATAGGATTTTAAGGGATATTTTAGCTGAATTCGGAGTGTCTCATCACTAGGTTGACAGCAGGGTGAATTTTCTCTGGTTGTAGGGACCCTCATAGGGTAGTTAACCATTACTAGAAGGAATGTCCCTACTAACAAAAATCACTATCCTTGGGCAGTGTGCAGAGAACAGAGTATGGACCTTGGGCATATGTGTATGTTTTTTAGAAGTGGAACAAAGAGAGGGAGAGAAGATGAGCAAGAAATATATCTTTCAGGCAAAATAGATGCTTAGAAATAGTAAAGAATGGAATTAAGGGGAGTATAGAAACATGAAAAAAGGAAGATGGTCAGAGATGGATGTAAAAGAATGGCAAAAGGATGTAGCATTCATGTTGAATGAAAACACTTCAGGAAGAAAGGAGGTGGAAGGGAAGAAAGTAGCTGATCAGATAGTTTCCCTACAGAAAGAGACTAAGTTTGACTGCTTTCAGGAGGCAGTAGCTTTGGGTTAGGTGGTGGAGAATAGCAAAAAGCAGCATGCAACTACCTTTCACACATTTTATTTAGAACTTGAGAGGAATCTTCATATTGCTGAGGGCATATATGGGCTATTTCCTACACTTCTTTGTATTCTCTGTGAGTTCAATAAAAGGATTTTTTCTATAGAGTGTGACAAATAATAATCCACAGATTGACTCCTCTGTCACACTTCAATTTTCTGTTAATTCTGTAAAGCTGGACACTTATGATGCCACATGGCCATCCATATGTTATTATTGAATAAACTGCATATTACAACAACATTTAGATCTTTACTTGCTCTATTTGCTCAGAGGAGTGGTAAAGTACCTTTTTGTTTCATGTTTTAAGATACTCCAATAGATATTACCATTTCTGGTAATAGAAATACTCCTTTCATGGTTCAACTCAATGACTTACTAGATGGGCTTCAATGGTTGTTTTGACCAAAACATATATCACTCTTCAAACTGCCTAGGCCAGTCTATCATGACAGAAGGGCTTCAAGCATGGACTCACTAGCTATTACAAGCTGTAAATGAATTATGCATATGAAAGGTAATTCTTAAAGCTTGTCCCAACAGAACCAAGCTTAAACTGCCATGGAAGTTCAACCAAGAGTCAAGGGTTGAACCTTGACAGAGATGACTTTAGGTTGGACATAGGGAGAAACTTCCTAGTAACTAGTTATCCAAAATTGGAATGGATGTCTTTGAGGAGCACTGGGTTCTTCTTCACTGAGGTCTAAGCAAAATGCAGATGATCACTTGTAAAGTATGATATAGAGTGAATTCTTCTTCTTGATGAACAATGAGGTCCCTCTCAAATGGCAGATTCTGACTGATGCATTCTGACTCCCCCTCTCCTCACTTCCTACATGACAAAAACAGTAAATAAACTTATCATATTGTTTCATGTGAGACCTCCATGATCACAGAGCTAAAAATAGCTCATGAGGAAAAAAGGGATATGTATATTCAATTATCCTATTTAACCATAGTACTTAAGTTTTTTTAAATTAAAGCCTATTTATTACATGACCGAGGGTAAATGCGATCAAGACATGCAATAAATTTAAATTTTCCAAACTATGTACAGCAGTTTATATATTGCATGAGTGCAAATGAAAATACATTTTAATTTCTTATTTTCAGATTATTAAATTATATTTCTTTTTCATACAAAAGCACACAGTTAATTTATAAAATGGCATCCAAGTGGATGATGATTGTTCTGCATTCTGTACTCCCATTTAGACTCTTAAAAAAAATGTAGGTCAAAAAAATCTTATCTTAAAAAGAAAATCAAAGTGGGAAAACTGGACAAAATTGTAGGCATACTGATGCAAAAATTCTTGTTTAATCAGGGTAGCAAGTTGTAGCAGTAAAAACCCTGAAGAAATATTAGATTGGCTATTTTGTTGTCTATGAGTACCCTGTTAATTGGAAAATGGCTAGTTTTTTGAGATCATTTCATCTTATTTCAATATGTCATTTCATAGGTTTAACTGATTACAACATGGAACATGCATAATTGTACTTCCAAAAAGAATCAATGGAAACCATTATTTAGGTATGCATCTTGAAAAGATTTACAGTGACTTGGCTTTTATCTCTTCATTTTCCATTTCCAGCAGAGCCTAAATAATACACACAAATTCAGATGAACACTTTATTACAATTTTCTAAATGAAAATATTAAGTTCAGTACTTAGTTTTTAGCTTCTGATTTTCACTCATACCTCTAAGATTCAAATTAATACACTTGGATTCTAAGATCAAGCACCATACACACATTCATTCTCTCTCTCTCTCTCTCTCTCTCTCTCTTTATTAAGAATTATAAATGGGAATAGCCAGAGGTATAGTACACAGTATCTTTATTATAACAATTTTGGGATCTTCTTCAATCTTTTTAAAAATGATTTTTCAAGTCAAAAAAGAAAAAAAACCTTATTTTTGTTCTTGTAATGAGATGGAAAATATACTATCGTAGTTCTTTAACATTGGTGTCTATAAAATCTCATTAAGTGAACATTAAAATATAAAAATATAGCTAGACTTTGGGCTTTAACTTTGGCTAACAACTCTGTGAAATAATTTAAAGATAATCACGAAATATGAGAAAGTCAAATGAATTCTGGGCAAAGAATTCTGAATCACTTTTCTTCAAAAGAAATCTGCTGTTGAATACTTCAAATATCATACATATTAAAAAATCTTTCAATCTCATTAAGCTACTGTATTACGTGTCAAATTCAAACATATGAGGCATACTATCAGTTAAATACAGACTTTAAATTAAAAATAAGCAATCACAATTATTATACTTTTCTTATTAAAAATTGAGGTCTCATTAAAACACCTCTTTTTCCCCAAAATATAGGAAAAAAAGGAATGTTGTAGGTTCAATTTTAAAATTTGAAAAGAATTTATTTGTCAAATTGTGTGTTACCTTTCAAACACTGATTTAAAAATCCAAAATAAGAAAGCTTTGGAAAATAGGAATAATAATAGAAATACCAAATGAAGTATAATTATAGTGCTACTTGGGAGTATCATGTAAGAGAAAATACAGTACTTCAGAGTGATAGATGACCTGAAACTTAGGACAACTATAGTTCTCTTTCCTTAGACTGATTTCTTTTATTTCTTTAACAGGATAACTTACATTCTGGTTTGTACTCTCCACTGTATGTTAATCTGAATGTTTAAAGAATCTTCCAAGTCTATTCTATTTCTCTTAAACTATATGTTCCAATGATCTTCAATTAAAAATTTTTTTTTCTCTTCTCTTTCTCTCAGATCTAAACTGATCTATTAAAAGGTTAGTTTCTTTGCAGTTTTTTGGAATTATTTTGGTGGGTATGGGGAGGATTGGAAGATGGGCCAGAGATTGGAGGAGAAAGAATTAGCACAAAGTTTAGGTCAATCACTGAGGTAAACAAATCAACTAATTAAGATATAACTAATTTGCAATTGGAGAGTCCATTGAGAAAAGGGTTTAAAAAGAAAGACTTCCAGACTGGGGAACAATTTTAATTTAAAAGGGCAAGCTGCTAAACAGTAGTTTCTGCTAATATATATCAGTCTGATGAAAAAAATTTCAAAATGGTCTTGATGTGTTTTTCATACAATTTAATTCTGATGTTATTTCTGAAATCCATGTATATGTGAATAATAAGTTTCATCCTAAAGAATTTCAGTTGGACCTACTTGGCTCAATATAACAACCTGAAGTACAATTTAAAGAGTTTATTCAGCAGTGATCACAGATCTTGTGTTGAAATCTTGGGAATTGTTATTCTGTGAATTGACTGTTTTGGAACGGATAGTTTTGTTCAGCCACACAAAGTTTCTAAAAAAAAAAATTAACAATTATTTTCTTTTTGACATTGGCCAAGGGTTGGAAGAGGTTTTCTTTTAATAACAAAATCCTGCTGGCTCTCTTGCTTATTGAACAGTTTTAGAATGAATGGACTACAGAATAGGTGCTGATTGGATACCCAGGAAAAAGCAAAGTCATTATATATATGCTATTTTATTCATTCTTTACCATTCAGAAAATCTGAAGACAGTAGTCAACAGCAAATGATTACAACCCAAGGAGATTCACTGAACAACAGTATTTTGCAGATGTTCTATTATTCTCTTACTTAATTTCAGATGTCTTCACTATCCTATGCCTATCTGGGATTCTTTCTCTTAAATTTTCTGCTTATTGGTGAAGGCAAACTGATATCCAATGAACTCGAATTATTCAACACTTATTCACCAGAACTAGAAAAAGTCAAGGAAAAAGGGTAGATGTGTCAGGGGAGAATATACAGCACGTGGATTCAAGAGTTTAGATAACTGACAGTAAAATATATGTTCTTTGGTTAGCAAACCGAAAAAAAGGGGGCGAGCCCAGCACACATGCAAGAGACACAGGAGCATTCTAAAGCAGGAGACAAGAATGTCAAGAGTGTGTTCTCCCCCACTGCCAGATGGAAGGTCTATTATTATAAATGAAAGGCAGCAGTAGTGGATGCCAGGCACTTTTGTTGTGTGCCAGATTCTGAGGTCCAGATGTAAGCAGGTTACCCCTGGGACAGGACAGGCTTCAGCTCCCGCAGCAGAATAGAACCAATCACCGTTTTCTCAGTGTTTATGATGAGCTGTGCTGTAGAGCCTTCCTTCAGCTCCACTGTGACTAGCATCAGTGACCCACTGTGCACAGTTTTAGCTGCAAATCTGGAGGAAAAAAGTGAAGAGATCTTCATGAGGAGGAGGAAGAAAGAAGACAGAACATTGTTCCTAAAGTCAAATGAGTTTAACAGAACTTCCACCCACTCCCTTTGCCACACCCCCGTAAATGAAATAATTTAAGAACAATATCCCTCCTGCTAAAAAACCTAAACCTAAGTATTTTTCAGAAAATTAATAAACTGTACAACATCCTGTCTCCAAAGCCTTCAATTTTAGTTTGTCCAGTGTTCATGAAAGTGAAGACTTGAATTATTTATGGGTATAAATGTGAAGCTGCATGTCAATAGTCCCTCATTTTATAAAGTATTTTGGGTGGCATTTAAATATTTTAATTCATTTGATAGTTAATCCATTGCCTAGGATCCAGTCACTTAGAGCACACCATTCTATTTTCCTGTTACTTTCTGTCCACAAAGCCATCTTTCCAAGAGTTTGAATTTTAAAAGTCTGAGTAATTGAAATGGAAACTATGAGTAGTTGGAGGGTATGCAGAGGGAAAAAAAACCAAACTTTTCTTCATACATGCAGAGGGGAGAAAAAACTTTTCTACATACAGTGAAAATGTTTCCTTTGAAAATGTTCATATTTGCAACAATGAGTCCAGTCAAGCTGAAAGATTCAAATTCACTCTCTAGGGATGACGAAATGAAACCAAGTGAAAACAACCAATGATGTTCTTCCCTTTGTTGTACTTTCAGAACATTAGATCCCCCCTTTTTTCCTTTTGAACATAAGAGAGGAAACTTAAGGACTAATACTCTATTGCTACATTCCAAGACACCAACAACCACTAATTACATGGAATTAAAAGCAAAACTAGCCTTTTAAGCACTGCAATTGACTGAAAAGCCATTTTGAACACAATGAACTTCTGTCAATCCTGCTAATTCATTCTGCATGCACAGCCAAGCCCCAGAGACAGGAAGGAAGAGGATAGCAACTACCTAGTCCTCCATAAGGGACAAACCACCCTTCTTTTTTGCTTTTTTTGGTGGGGGATGGGGGGGTGGAGTGGGGAAGGAAAGCATGACAAACTAGAGCACAACAAAGTTGCTGCACATGAGCTTTTGAAAACACTAACAAGTGTAGAGCAGGTCTGTAACCTGCTGTGACCCCACTTTTCAGGGCCAATCCCCTTTCCCCTTTCTGAATGACACGTGTCTGAATCAGAGCCATCTGCCTCAATTTGCGCAACATCTTCAGTCACAATAGGACCCAGTTAGCCCTGACAACAGCACACAATACAAAAAAATAAAACTGCTGGGCTGCTAGCATGCTGTGGGCTATTCAGGAGCAAACCAACTGGTCAGTGTCTCATGTCTGACAATTAGCATGGGCCTTGCACAGAGCCTACTGGGGTCCTCAGGGATCTGTTTAATTACCATCAACATAAAAGAGGGAGTTTATCAGGAGACACTCAAAAAAACTTCACTCCAGACTTAATTAAAATATTAGCCACTTAAGCAGGAAGCAGATTCTCTTTAAATGAGAAGTAATTTCTTTTTTCATTTTTTTTTAAAAATCACATCAAAATCTCAGAACACATTACATTTATTTTTTGGGGGAAAGTTTAACAGGCCATTTTTGGCCCTAAATATAATCATGAAGGACAGTGTCCCAACAATAATTAGAATAATGCAACAAAAGGAAAACAAATATACTAATTTTGCTAAACTGAAAATATTATCAACATTCTTTTAAATTATTTTTTTAAATGTTAGTTAATAATAGGTTATTAACAAGATATGGAAAAATAAACCTTTAACCATTTATCTATCAAATGAATTGAAAACATTTCCTTATATACTAAAACATACTGGGTATTTGTAAAGGATATCAAAAAGAACAAAGTTTTTCCTACTATGAGAAGTAACTGAAAGTTGTCAGTTGAAGGACAGAAAAATATATGTCTGTATGTATATAAAATACATCATATAGCTGTATAGATTTATGAAGGTCTAATACACTTTTAACTTGCTTTTTATCAAACTGAGTCTCAAGAGATTAGGCAATGTGTGCTCAATTTCCATTCTGAGGGTCCATATCTCTTAAATAACCTTTCTTCTACGAGGCTTATCATAGGCCTAAGAGATTTCTTTTGTCCAAAACTCTGAGGTATTTCTGGTCCCAGGAAAATCTCATTTGTGTCAAATTAGGTTACCAGAAGCTAGCTAATCACTTGAGCATCCTGTTTATTACAGTTATTTTTGTCTATAAACTTAAGTTATTCTATCCATAATATAAAGCCTCTTATTTCTCCAGTTGATTCTGACAGGTTTATAATTATGTAAACAATAGTCTTATTAGTCCCTTTATTTACTTAGCACTTGTGTCATGGGACCACAAGGAAACAAATTATGTCTGAATAGGAACACAAAAGCCCCATAGTTTTCAGGTTTAGTGCTGTATAGCCCTAAGGCACATTTTTACTTCTTTTCTATTAAAAACTTAAAGTGGTAGAGAGCCAATGTTATGATAATGCAAAATTCATCAGAGACATGTCAATTTTGGTGTCAGTATGTTTATACAGATTAAAATTAGTTCCTTGTACATGTTCCTTAAATCCTATTACCACCAAATTCTCAAAATGCTCTAACAAATAAGGACATGAAAGAGAGGAGGTATGTATTTGCTCTGCAATGGAAACATGTTAAACAAATCATTTTGGCAAGAGTGCTGCTAGCTGTATAAAAGCAACTGTGTTTTTAACAAGGTCTCTATGTTCTAGTGGGCACCGGTGTTGGAAGCACTGCTTTAAAGAAGACTAGAAGATCAGATGTTCTGACATTCTCATTTCACAGTTCAAAAAAGATGTATTTAATTGGAACACAGTGTGATTTGTTTTGGATTGTAGAAAGCAAATGTGCATTCTCCACCCCGCCCCCAACTTAATGTTAGGGAACCATAGGCCAGACCATAGTCCAAACTGACTGTCACAAGAGTATCATTTTAGAAGTATTTCTAAATAAGTTCTTACAAGCAAAATAACTCACTGGCACCTATTATGCATCTACAGAAAGTAACAGTCAACATCATTAGAACATTTAGGTTGTACTTGGCTTTAAACATACTCATACTATGATATTTTTCCTCTTAGTAGGTGACTAATTCCATACTGAGTCAACATTGTTTTGCTTCTCATGCTTACTGAACGTGCATTTTTCTTTAATCACATACACCAATTTTCTTCTTTGATAACCGTCACCATCTTAAAAACCTTTATCAGGTTTTCTTTTTAAAGAATACCAGCAAATTTCCAGCCCTTGATTTGACCCTTTTCCTAATCAAAATCTAGACTCAACTTTTTCTTTTCTTTATATAAAGAAAAGCATGCTTTTTTTCCCCAATGAGTTGTACAATGGATGTGCAATGCTGAGCTGTTGTAATGGAGTTCTTGTGATACAGGGAGGGTCTACTAGGAGACCAACCAACCTCAAAAAACAGTAACAGTGTAAATGAGAACAAATAAGTGGGCTGACAGTTAAAAATGTATTGTCTATTTAAGATGGGTTCTATCTTATTAAGAGGTATTTTTCATCATTTTTCAAATCATTCCTTACCAGATAGTAGTTTCTTAATATTACTCCATGAAAACTAGGGTTGGTTTTAGCTCTAGGGGCCCTTATAGATCACTCCAACTCCTCTTATATGGATAGAAAAAACTGAGTACCAGATTTGACTTGTCCAAGATTATGCAAGTTATCTGTTGTGAGGATATAGTTTTATTTCACCTTCCAGATGGATATCCGATAGATGATACTAAGCTTTTGATTAATGCTTTAGAGCATATAAAATATTACTAGGATTTTAAAAACAGAAGGAAATAAACTGACTATTAGGTTCCAAATAACATGTGCTTTAATTTCCTGAAAAGTTCTTCTACCATAATTAACAATTAGGATAAACAAAACCAAACAAATATCAACAAATGATACCAATAGTATCTAAAACATATTCCCTTAATACACTTAAAATATATTTTCTCTAGAAACTATTTGGGGACTCCAACCAAGTCCCCTTAGTTTGAATGAATGAAATCATCTTGTATCTAGATATTTACATTAAAATAATCTTTAAAATATGTGTCTCAGAAGCTGAATGAATTTTCCAGGATATTCAAAAACAGAATTAAAAACAAAACAAAACAAAACCCCAAAACACAGAACAGCATTTGCTAGTGTTGATGCAAACATCTCTAAGACATGCTTTTTCTTCTCTTGGGTAGCCTTCCTGGTCCCTGATTTTTCTATTCTGAGTTCAATTTTCTCCTGTTTTCTGTTCTACTGGTTACCAGAAGCTGTGACAATGGCCCACTCAGGCTAAAACTTTTTTTCCCTACCTTGTACATGAAGCCTTCAATTACTGCCTGCTGAAGCAGACAGAATCCTATTAGTAAGAAAGACGATCACAAGATGCAATGCCCAGCCCTCGCTGTACAAAAATAATTAGTTCAAAGTTGACAAATGTGTAATGAAGTTGCACAATGCTTGTATGTAAGAAATCTTGGTTTGAATTAGTTTCCTACTTCCAAATACCAGAATTAATTACTATAGGACCCTATTTTACAAAAAGCTGAAATGAAACAAAAATTTAGAAATTGTTAACTATTGTATTAATTTTATTTAGCACATCACAGTATCAATCCAGAAAATATTTTGAACAGGGAGAAAAATCTATTAACTACATATTTTTAAAAGCTGGAAGTAAAATTACATTTTAAGAAACAATACTAGGGTGCTTAATTAAAAAGTTTAAATTTAATTCAAATTCATAAATGTCAACGTCTACATTTTAAAACTTTCAAAATTAATTCTCTGATACCTAGATACAATACTATCAGACAAAAAATAATCTTTCCCTGGCTATTTTCTATTCTGAATTTTAGAGATCTAAATATATTCTATACTCTAACTAGTTTTTATTCAATGACATATTCTCTTTCTTCCATACAGTAAACTTGATTTATTTCCCAAACCCAGAGAGTGGGAAGAAGGAAAAAACTTTTTTCCCCTCTTGGGGGGGGGGGGGAAGGGAAGAGGTACAGACTGATGAGAGTGTGGGAAAGAGATTTATAAACAAAAGGTTTAAACCTCCTCTCACCATGCCTTAAACCATAATTCTTAAACCTTTATCTTCTGCTTAGATTCTTGTTTTTTTTTAAATAATGAATATAGGAGAAAAAAGGAATAAGGATACACTTCCTGCATTTTTAAAAGTCTTATTTATAAATTTCAGCAGTCACAAAACAGAATGCCTCACAAAAGGAAAAATTAAGAACATTTTAATTTTAAAGTTTTCTTTCTGATTTGATCAGTTTTTCAAAATATCCAATAATTCCATCTGGTCAACAATTAACTTTGAGGTCCCAGTTTGATTTTTCAAAAAAAATGATGCCTAGGTATTATAGTCCAAAGCAGTCAGATACAAAAGCAGTGCTGTCCTCTAGTGGACAACCACCACCTTCTGAAAGAATCATCAATTTTGATTAACTTCAAGTCTAAACAGCTTCTACAAACCTTTAACCTTATTTTAGAATCAAAATCAATCAGAAACTACAAATGAAGGTTCCCTGGAAGATGAAATGTGTGCCAAAACTTATGGAGTTAGGATCTGGAGACACCAAATATTTAGTGATAGACAATAAAATATATCGCGAGGGGTTACTTCAAATAGTCGAACTTTTACATCTTTTGAAGGTACAAGAAACTATATACAAGATATGATAAGTTATAATAAACTATATGCAACTGTGCTAAAATGGGGCTGGTTTAGCAGAACAATCCACCGATTTGAATGATATGGTTCTTTTAAGATAGAAAAATAATTAAATATTGTATTTAGGGAGTTTATTTAATAAGGACTACCAAACAGTATTTTATGGCAATTAATGGCTATATGAATGAACTAACCAAGCTCATTTTGAACACTACCTTACTAAAGGTCACTGTCACTGTTGCTATTCAAAGTCTGGAGGAAAAAAAACACCCAGATACCTTTTTAATGTGTTAAGTTAAAAGTTGGATGGCATGTTGCCATGGATACACTGTTCCATTTATAGGACTTGGCTTTCTCCTAATAGCTAATGACCAGAGTGGTAATAACAAATCTATTCCACTAACATTATATGTATCCACAAATTAAGAATATTGCTTCTATTTCACAAACACAAATATCTGTACGATTAACAAGGGAAAAGAAAAATATGGTCACATCAAGAGTATAAAAGGAATACAAAGTACTGATTAAAAGGAATAATGATGATGTTTCTGTAGTATTAATTCAATAAATTAAGAAGTAACATGAAATCAGATAAGAGCAAAGGTTTTCACTCATGAAGTCTATTTTTTTTAAAGGTATGACCAACTATCATTGGGCAGCAGCACAAATAATTAGCAGTTCTAATCAAGAAATGTGAACCTTGGCATTCTCTCTGGCTGAGTTTGGATTGGTTTAGACTAGTAATGAGAAGAAATCAGTAAACCATATATCAGAATCCCCAAGGAAGCATACTGACTTAGAAAACCACATATTAACATTATCTATATTGTATTGTATTATTTACTTTGTTAAATATTCCCCAATCACATTTTAATCTGGTTCACATTAACTAGAGAATTTTGGGGACCACATATGTGGGTAGCATATTTGACACTTCTGAGTTAGACAATTCCAAGACTGAAATTTTTTATTGGTTCTAGTCACAGGTTATTATTTTAAAATTAAACTCTATGGAAAGACAAAGCCTTAATGTACTGCTATAATGAACAATAATGTACTACCTTGTTTCAGCTCTTAGCTATCCTGGAGTCAAGATCGAAAAAGTTGTAAGTTTTTAATCTGTTACATTTCTTAATCTGACTCCTACAAAAAGAATAATATAAGGGGAAATGTTGCATATATATATAGTAGTGATCTTTTGTTTTTATAATTCAAAGTCTGTTTATGCAGTCTACAGATTATTCTGCTGCTTTTGGTCATTTCAATTTTCATTAAAACCCTTACCAGAGAATAAGCTAATAAGCTAAATAAAAGATTAAACTCTCACCAGTTTATTTTGTTACTAATTAGTAACTTGGATAAAAGGCAAGATAGAAAAGAAGTTGAAATAAGCAATAACGAGAGAGAGAATTTTCTGAAATCTCAGCTCTTTCATCAATGGAGAGCTTCCATCTGGACATGGAGTTCCTGTAAGCACTTCATTCTTTTTCCTGAAATGAATTTAATATTTCAAAAAAAATCCACACACATGTTGACCCCAAAAGTTACTTCTCTAAAGATACTCCCTACCAGCACCAGTTTTTTAGTGGTTCCTCTCTCCCCCGCCTTGCTCCCAGAACAAACCCCCAAATAAGAGTTAAAAAATTCATTTCCTATTAACCTCGAAAAGACACAACTAGAACCTGACATATTAATTTATTCTATGCTTTGCATACTTTTTAATTTACTTCTGTCAGTTTAACTGTGTTAATGTTGCCTAAGATTATAAGCTTATAAAGAGCTGAGGATATCTGTACATTTTCTTTGTACAGTACTACCACAGAAAAGGGCTTAATAAATGCTTTTTGATGAGGAGCTTTCCATGTCCACATACTTTCCATGTCCACATACTGCTGATTTCCCCTTTTATAACTGCGTTTCTGTATTGTGTCCTTGCACTAATAGTCTTTAGTATAATTTAATAGCAGAATTTTCAAACAGCAAATCTGAGTCAAAGATTTTCAAAGCATAATATTTTGATGATCACTCTAAATGGACTCATTTTTAAAAGCAAAACTAAATGTCATGACAGAAGAATTATATGGAATAGGTAGTAATTTCATAACCAAAATAATTTTCTCAATTGATCTGTTCCTTTAATAAGTAACTATATAGGACTTATTGGCTGCTTTTAAAAATAAAATGCAGAAAAACATATATGTAATTGCTCTTTTTCCTCCTTTTTAGCAAGACTATTTTGTAGGGGCGGCTAGGTGGTATAGTGGATAAAGCACCAGCCTTGGAGTCAGGAGTACCTGGGTTCAAATCTGACCTCAGACAATTAATAATTACCTAGCTGTGTGGCCTTGGGCAAGCCACTTAACCCCAGTTGCCTTGCAAAAAAAAAAAAACCTAAAAAAAAAAGACTTTTGTAGTGGTGCTATGGAATTTCATTTTATTTATGTTTAGGTTTGATAACTTAATTAAATTTTAATTTCACTTCTTGAGAGCTTTCTCCCTAATAGGAAAAATGGATGATTTTCTTATTAATTGAAACAAGAATTTAGCTGTTTTTTAATACAAAATACATCAAAAAACTTAAAAAGCATCAAACTATGTTATTTGGTTTGTATTTAATGCTATTCTTTAATGCTATTCATCCCAAAGTTCTACATTCCAATGGCAAACAACAGGAATTTTATTCCATAATGCCAGTCTATAGATGAATGTGGGTCTGTGTGTACAAATATGGCATGTATGTACAATGGATTGGATCAATAAGTTCAATGGAATAGGGATCTACAGATGGGGACATTCCCTCTATCCAATGTAGGTTAGAATTTGCTTGGTCACATGAAGAATTGCTTTAGGGGCAGCTAAATGGCACTGTGGATAGAGCACTGGTCCTGAAGTCAAGAGGACCTGAGTTCAAATCTGACCTCAGACACTTAATAATTGCATAGCTGAAGGCATGGCTAGGTGGCACGGTGGATAGAGCACCAACTCTGGAGTGCAAATCCGGTCTCAGACACTTAATTACCTAGTTGTGCGATCTTGGGCAAGCCACTTAACCCCATTGTCTTGCAAAAAAAAAATAATTGTGGAGCTGGGTGACCTTTGGCAAATCACTTAACCCCATTGCCTTAAATAAATAAAATTTTTAAAAAGCAGGAGACTTGCTTTGGACCTAAATGCTTATGTGACTCATTCACAGGGTCAATACAGCCAAAAAATGTCTGAGGCAGGTCTTCTTGACTCCAAAATTGATTCTCTCTTCATCATGCCAGACTGCTTCTCACACATTCAATATATTATAAATTGCAGGGAATTTCCCCAAAAGCAAATAAGGTTTTCATGCTGAGCATATGAATACCTGGTATATATAATACTTAAATGATTAAAAATGTGAAAGTGCCTTTGTTACATAATTATTCTTTACAAAATACTATTAATGCTTTAACAAAAAAGGAATTTAGTGGCTAAGATGAGATTTAAATTCTGCCTCAGACACTTCCTAGCTGTACAACCCTGGGAAAATTACTTAATTTTCCTTCATCTTCAGTTTTCTCATCTGTAAAATTAAGAAAAAATAAGAGAGCCTTCCTGATACATTTGTTGAAAGGATCAAATATGATAATATTTGAATAACTTTTTATAAACCTTAAAAGTGCTACATAAATGTGAGTTATTACTGAGAGGAGAGGAACCTGTGATTTCACTGGTCCTGGGAATTCCTGGTTAAGGGAAATCTTTCTTAGTACAGGTCAGCACCTCCTCCCTAATTTAAAGTTTTCAATTTACAATCTTATATGGTGTGGATAGTGCATTAGCCTCAAAGTCAGGGAGACACTTTTGGCTATAAGACCCTGGGCAATTCTTCTGGCAAGTAAGAGCTACAAGTAAAAATGAAGTAATATTTATTAATAAAGTAATATTAATATTACAATGTGAAAACACATTGTAAAAGAACTTAGAGGAATTTGTATTTTAGCATTTAAAGTTAAATATCATATAAATTCACAACAACAAACTCAGTCCAATATGGACATGTAATATAAAGAACAGCATTTTTAAAAATAGCAACATATACATTAAAGGAACCAACTGAAAGTTTCTGTTAGTTATTAATGTAAAAAGTCATTTTAACTTAAATAAAATGAATACTATCTGTGCCTATTTTATTCTAAACACATAGTGCTTTTGATACAAAAGAGAAAGACAAATCATGTATGGAAAACAATGCTCTCTAATATTTTTATGGGATCAATACATGAAGGAATCTGTGCTTCCTGTTCTTTCTTATGAGGCTCCCTCAATCTTAGTACTCTAGATATATTTGTAAAATGCAAAGATTAGGAACAAAAATGTAACTCAAGACTCCCCCAGTTAATTTCTGACTGCCTGTCTCTCTAGTATTCACTTGGGAGGTTTATCTCTCAACCTCATGGACAGCCACATCTAAGCAGTGATGACAGAGCAGACCAAGGCACGGTCTGCACTATCACTGTTCTTAGTAGAGGAGCAAAAAGATTGCTTGAGTGCACATTTCTGATGACATTTTAAAATCAAACAGAAATGATTCCTAGATTGTGATTGTTTTATATTAGCTATGCATGCCTTTTTTCATTAGAATGCATAATTTAGGCAATTGTTATCATGGCATTAATCATTTAAACTTTACTGTAATAATGCCAAATGACAGATAAACTGAGGAATTGTACAAGTGGATGTTTGACAATTGCAACACTCTGGACTTGGCTCTTGGCATGTCTGTCACTGAGTAGCTGTGTCACCGTGAGCAAGTCCCTTAACTTCCCCTAGTTTGTTTCTCAGATATAACAGAGAAATAGCAATACTTCTAATTATTCTGCAGATCCTAACTAGAAGGGATCAGACAGTATAAAGCCTTGGTAAGAACAGCATGGAATTTCATTTTTACTTGTCAAGTAAAAAATATCAGCTCTGGTCATATATGCTTTGGCATTTTAACGATTTATGTTATTTGTATTAAGAGGGGCACACAAATCAAACATAATAGCATCTGCTCTCTACAGATGCTGGAGATAATGGAGACTACAAAAACAAAAAAAAACTTACTGCACATATTTCATTTTCCTTCTATATTTGGAAGAGTAGAGCTAGCTGTAAATGAAGAAAATACTTATCTCTGGCTCTTCTGAGAAGGATTAATTATTGTTTTAAAGGCTCATCTGGTTCTCATTATAGAACTACCTAATAGATAGGACTGTATCTATAAGAGTACAGATAAGACCATTTTTTGAATTATGGCATTTTTAATTTTCCATAGTGTCTTATCTATTTTTTCTTTTTTTACAATCCTGTTAAACAGGTAACCTCATTTGGCAAAAGGAAACTGAGACAGAAGTGCTGAACATATTAACCATGAACACCAGACAGTTTTATGGCTGGGACCTGAGTTTCTAGTTCTTTTGCAAGGTAGTCATGGATTGTGATTTCATGTCATTGGATTTAGAACTGGAAAGAACCTTAGAAATCATCCAGCCCAATCTTTTTATTTTGTAGATGAGGGAACTAAATTGCAAAAAAGTTGAGTGACTTGCCCATAACTGTATAAGGAGTAAACTCAGGTGCTCTGAGTCGAGAGTCGAGAGCTCTTCTCATTAAACCATACTGCCACTTCTCTGGGTGGAGGTGTTGGACTAACTCCTTTTCAGCCTTAAAATTTCATGTTCACTCATGAAACCAAATCTATGACACCTGACTGCTAGGCAACAGAAGTAAAAGGAGGGACATTAGAAGCAAACAGAAACAAGAATAGGCCTGGTTCTCTTTGCTTCCAGGCAAGCATTCTTTCTATAATGACCCCTAGTCCCTGGGATGATTCATTGAGAGATTTTGAGGTCTGAAAAGTCTTCACATTTTGGGCTCTATCTTAACCTTGAAGTAGCCTTTGAAGAAAACCAGAATTATAAAGAAAGGAAACTCAGAGTTGGAACTGGTATTCTCTCTATTCACCTCTTTCCTTATGTATAATAAGTCCAGTTTCAAGGTCTTCAAAGGTTGTTTTATTGGAAATATATTAACTAAGTCAATAATAAATTAAATTCAGTGGATTCTTAATATCATTATTCAAAGGAGAGGGAAGACTGTGTAGTTTACCAGGAGTCAGAAAATTGCCTAACAGTAAAATTTTGGGCAGATCACTTAACTTTCTGAGCCTTGGCTCCCTTGCCTGTAAAATGGCAAGTAAAATTATTGTACTTACCTTGCCATCAAAATAAATAATGATTTTCATCATCTACAATCCTATAAAAATGTTTTTTTGTTGTTCATTCATTTTGGCTGTGTCCAACTCTTCATGTAAAGGGTGAGATATTGTTCACCTCTTAGTAAGGACTAATAACAATGTACTAAGGATGCTGCGATGTAGGCAAACTTAATGTAAGTTGTTAATTTTAAGGTCAAAGAAGCATAAAAAAATCAGGATAAGACGGGAGCTCAGAGGTTATTTAGATCAAATAGTACTTAATCAGGAACTCCTTCCATTATACATTTTGACCAGGGGTCATCCAGTCTTTGTTTGGAGACCTTTAGTAAGAAGCAGCTCATTCTACTTCTGAATAGCTCCAAAGATGGCATTTTTGGGTTGTCATATGCTAGATCCAAGCATTTGAGATACTGATACTACCATAAAAAAGACAAAACTATACCTGTGAAATATCATTTTCAAAAGATAAATATGAATCAAGGATTTTATATTTATGTGTGTGTATATATATATATAGATATACACACACACATATTTATCATATAGTTTATTAGTGAAAAAAAAATTACCTATGTATGTTATCTTGTCCAGAAGGGACTGTACCTAGGTTGGCTACATTTACAATCTTCTGAAGTATCACAGGGGGAGTAGAATTCTGTGGTGAAGCAATGATTGTAGTCGATGTTTCATTCATTCCTGTCAGTATTCCTGTAATATTAAAAAGAAGATCTGCTATAAGCTCATATCTTCATGCAAACCACATTTGAAAAAAAACCATTGCCGCCCAGACGGTGTTTTTGAAGTTACTTTTATTAATAAAGCAATTCCTCAGAACATATGCTATAAGTTAAATTCATGATAATTAAAAAATGAACTGCTACTATTCCTAAATAATTAAATATTCCCATCACAGGAAGAATGTGTGGAAATATTATTTCCTGATGCAGTCAAAGCAATTTTTCTCCCTTAATGGATTTGCTCAAGTACTAAAGGATAAAATGGCAGAAATACAAAGATGAAATCTCAATTTCAGTTCTTTTAAAAATATAATCAATTAATCTCAGACTACATAAACAAGCTTTTTCCTTCTTAGCTTATAAATATTCATTCAAACATTTTATTGAGATACATTAGTTGAGGGCAAATCATAGTGGAATCTAGAATTATGAGCAGCCATTATCTGAGGACTATTTGTCCTCATGAACTAAGAATGATCAAAGTTACCTTATCAATGATTCACTTGATTACCACCTGGTTTGTAAAAAGATACATGCAGACAAGCTACACCTGATGACAGCATTTGACTAACTCATGGCACTACAATCAAACAATTACAACCGACCCATGGCACTATAATCAAACAATTACAACTTCAGCTACAAATCTGGGGCAAAAACGCTAAGCAGAAAATGAAAGAGGATCTAAGTTTCCAAAAAAACACACAATACTATTTTATATTTTAGAAAGGCAATTAAATTAATAAAAATCTTGAACAAAAGAAAACGGGGTTAACACAAAGCATGCCATCAATTTTGGAAAATTTTATATCAAATTATTTAGTGAACAAACATAACATAATGCAGAATACTTGCTACATCACTGTCATTTAGTATCTAGGTTAAAAATAAAACCTCAGTAACACTTATAATCCACGAGCCACACTTACCACTGCATTTAAGTCAAAAATCTGGGAAAGTTTTAAACATATGTGATGATTTACAATGTTCACAGAAATGATAATTTGATTTGAAGCATTTTCCTTAAAAAAAAGTTCTGTATTTTTATAAATGAGTGTTTTTTTCTGTATTAAACTTATGCCAAAAAGAAAAGGAAATAGACCCCTGTAATTAGCAGTTGGAAGATACTAAAGGCTACCATCATCATCTGATTTATGCAGCAAAACATCCAATCCAATTACCCAACTTGGAGAAAAGAGAAGCTTTAACCATTATCAAA
>NC_133666.1:248410133-248495843 GCF_037893015.1 Macrotis lagotis
CAGCTATTCTCCAAGAGCACCTCTTCCATGCTCTCATGGTTTTTGTATGGCCGGTCAGGAGAAAAAAAAAACAAAACCAAAACAAAACGACAAACCTTCAGTCACTGCAATGCACAAAAACAAAACAAAACAAAACAAAACAACTTGATCAAAATATCAAGAGCAGGGAAAAAAAGATGCAGGCAAAGGAATATACAATAACTTGCTGCTTTATTTATACATTAACTACAGTTTTCAGAAGAGGAACACATTTACAAATAAATGTGGCAAAGCCTCATTCAGTCACTCATGTCACTCACCTTGGCTTGCTGGGCAGGTGTAAAGCAGTGAGGCAGGTTTTAGCCAGCAAAGGGTAAGAACAGCAAATATAAGAATCAATTCAATTTGTCAATAGGAAAAAAAAAATCATTCAGCTAATTTTTTTCTATGGTAATGATCAACTTCCAAGAAAAACCAATGCAGAGATGGATTGTTATTCTACTCTAGATGAAAAGACTTCCAAGTTAAACAAACCACAAGAATGAACACAGACCCCACTAAACAACTATACATTTTATAGTTGGACATAGGATTCCTCTTGGGTCCTTCTTTTCTTTATAAATATATCTTGTATTATCCCCACCTCAGGACAGATAGCAGTGAAACAAAATCAACTATCTGCTTTACCACATTAAGAAATATAAGGGAGTGTTCCTTTCCCTTCTCTGATATGGGGACCATAACTTTGTATGTTTCATACTTGCATGTTTGATGACATCAACACCACGAGGTTTTCAGTTGTCAGTTGCTAAAGACACTGGAAAATGTAGAAAAGTTTAAAACTACTTGTATAACATTTAAATATTTCCCAAGTATGCAGAATTTCATAAAAAAAAATGTTGGTGGGGGTAGGAAATTTAGGATCCAGAGCTGTGATTCATTAATTTAGGCAGGTCCCACTGAAGAGACTTCCCTTGACCAATGCTGGTCAGCAATTGTTGTGCAACTCAGAAGTTTGTCTAGGGGAAACTGAGAGGTCGAGAGTCTTGCCCATAATCACCTAGTCTGTTTCGGAGGAGGGCCTGAACCCATGTGGTCCTGATTCAGAGGTCTATCCACTTTGCCATGCTGCATAATCAGAGGCCACCTAAAGCTATTTCCCATTACTCATATAAGGAAAGGCTCAGTTCAGTTAGCAACTTTGTTTGACTTTGAGACAAGCACAGAGACATAAACTATACTAAAACATTTTACATTTCAGTGGTTATTTACAAATGTGTTGATTCTTATTTCTAAAATACAGCATTTCTTCTGCACAGTTATTTCAGAAGGCAATGAAGGAGTTTGTACACTGAAGGCAGGAATATGTTTTGAAAGGTAAAGAACCTTAATGTCCTAGGAGGAAAAAAAAAAGTACATTAGATGTACATGACAAATAGTCTTGTGAGGAAAGGTAATACTGATATAAAACAGGTGTTTGGTAAGCCCCAAATTTTGCCATTAACACTAATACAAAATGCATTAGTGTACCATCAGGTTCACAAACCATAATTTCCAGGACTAAAAACTTGATTTTGAACTCAACTTATTATGAGGTTTTTTTTTTAAAAAAACATATTAATCAATTTTCAAATATCACTGGAATGTTCATGGCCTCTGCTTTTAAGGTTATTTGATGAAGGAAAATCATTAGTAGATTAGAAGAGCATACACTGAATCCCATTAATGCCTATGTATATTTGATCACTTATTAGATGACCTGTCAGAAGAGCAAGCAAATGTTATTTAGCATATAAATTTCTAGCAGAATGAAGTAATTTCTCACCTTGCTCTCTCCTAAAATCTTTCTCTGACATGGCCACAGGTAAAAGAAGTTCTCCAACAGGTGGCTGGATGTTAACGCTGAAACAATCATCTTTTGTACTAAGGGAAGGAAACATAAAGCAATGGTCAAAATGATTAATAATTAATATTTTCCCTGAACACTTGTAAGTTTTCAAATACATGTAATTGTACTACTAGATGATTTTCTTTACTTAAGTTCTGGATAGAAAGCCTGGGAATTAATTTTTAGAGAAAAAGCAAAGCTGAAAATATTTTCTTTTAAAAAAAAAAGTATAATTAAGGTTTTCTAAAAGGAAATTTACAATATACTGTCATTAGAAGCATAAAGGATACTTTCTAAAATGTGGAAGAAAATCAGGGATAAATTTTGCAGGTCATAGAGAAGATTTAGTCAAATAGAGGCCTACTCTATATAGCTCACTTTATAAAAGAGTGATATATTTCTTTATCTTTATATTTATATGCTGAAATGCTGAAACTGACAGGCTATACTTATAAGCTATTCTGGAAAATTTCTCTCTCACAATATGGAGTTAGTCTTTGGCCCAAATATATGTATTCACTATGATGCCAAACTCCTACTAAATTAATGTTAACATTCATTCATTCATTCATTCATTCATTCATTCAATCATTCATTCATTTTCTCAGCTATATGGAACATTAGTTTTCAACAATCACTTTTTGGAAAGCTTTGAGATTTACATTTTTCTTCCTCCTTCCCTTCCTTTCCCCGCCTCCCCTGACAGAAAGCAATCCATCTGAAGCCTTACGTGTATAATTATGCTAAACAGATCCATAACTTTCACATTTTTACAAAAATTCTAAATTACTTTTCAGAAATATCTTTGAACTAAACTACAAATCATTTTTAAAAGACAACACTTCAAAATGAAGGTAACGTTACATTTAAAGATAACATCTTTGGTTTAGTGGTTTTCCAGTTCCAGAGTGATATTTTTTCCATTCCAAATAAGTGGCATTTTTTTTTTGTCTAGATCTTTTCTTTCCTTGAAGGAAGGGAGCTCTAATTTATGGGCTTTAAGAGTTGTCTGAGAGATTAAATAACTTGTCCAAAGTAACAAAGCAAGGATGATTCACAGGTTAGACTTGAACCCATCTCCTGGTTCCAAGATCAAGTCTCTTTCTAGCCAGTATAAAACCCTGCCTATTGGTCATTTTAGACTTCGCTATAAAGCATAAACCACATTTACACAACACTTTTTACAATATCCCTGTGAGGTAAGAAGTGTAAATATAACATTATACCCAAATTAAGGATAAGGAATCAGAGGCTCAGAGGTCTATCCCCACCCCACTCCCTGTTAGTGCATATCCTCTGGAAGTTAACCTTAGTCTTTGCTTTGTTTACAATTTTTTATGTGCATCTTGTCTCCCTCACAGATCTTCTTTAGATTAGGAAGTGATTACTTCATTTCCATCTTGCATCTGCAGAGCTCAGAACAGTAGCTGCTTAATAAATGCTTGGAAGCTTTTCTTTCTATCCAGTCAAAATCTGCCTCTTGGTAACTTCGATCCATTGCCCCCTTTGGTACCCTCTGTGGTTAAACACAATACTATCTGACCCAAAAGTTTTCTTTTTTCCAGAATATCCCCAGATCCAACTGAGTTGTGCCTTCATTCTGTTATCAGTTATAGTGTCTCATCTATCTCAAGCAGCAGCCCCATTCCTTCTCTGATCCCATCCCCCCACTCTATCCTCTTTTTCTTAGCTTTCCTCAGCTCATCTTGAGCCTTAGCCTCCTGACACCATTGACCAACTATGCCAAGCTTGCATGTATCCTCTGTTATAAGCTGCCTTATCTTTCCAAGTCAAAATTGTGAATAGTTACTACCACATGATAAGTTTGCAAAAGATTTCTGTCTAAGCCATATTTTTAACAGGCAAGTGAGATTTTAGACTACCAACTAATAAATTAACATATTACTGGAAGAACTGAACCACAATAATACTGATATTCTCTTTATAAATAATATGGAAAAAACAAGAGGAAATTGAAGCTAAGAGGAAGAAGGATCATAAGTCAAACATGGAAGAGCAAATAAATTATCTGGAAGGGTAGACTTCATCATGTACCTAAAGGTGGGGAGAAACACTATTTCAGGGGACATCTGGCCATCTTGTCTTGCAGTGTTCATGAATAGAGTAAGTAAAAAGACTACAGTGAAGCTAATTGCACTTATGTACCACTTACTACTACTGAAGATAAAATAGAGAAAACCCATAAACAATTCAGATTGTTCATACCAAGTCAACATGAACCTTACTACTCAGTGACTTCAATTAAGAAGTATGTATAAGGGGGCGGCTAGGTGGCTCAATAGATAGAGCACCAGCCCTGGACTCAGGAGGACCTGAGATCAAAGCCAGCCTCAGATACTTAATAATTACCTAGCTGCATGACCTTGGGCAGCTCACTTAACCCCATTGCCTTGCAAAAAAAAAAAAAACCCTTAAAAAACAAAGAAGTATATATAAGGAAAGATAGTGAAAAATATGTAGAAAAGAGAACAAGATTAAGAAATCAAAGAGGCCAAAGGCTTACAAACCATACAGAAGGTTTACACATCCAGGATGGCTAGGTAGTGCAGTGGACAGAGCACAGGGCTTAGAGTCAGAAGGCCTCAATTCAAATCCAGGCTCAAACACTTATTAGCTCTGTGACCCTGAGTAATTATGTTTGCCTTAGTTTCCTCATGCGTAAAATGGAGATAATAATAGCATCTAGGTCCAAGTGTGATAAGATTTGTAGAGCATAGTCCTGACACATAGTAAAATTATCTGAACTGGGGAGAAAAATCATAGGCAGTAATCAAAAGTGATTGCAAAGATATCAATAACTGACTGTACCCCACTATAAAATCTTTATGAGAATTATTTATATGTTTATTGAAGTTACCCACAGAAGGCTTATCTTAAAAAATAAAAAAAAGGTTTTCTTAATGAAAAGAGATAAGGAAATGGTCTCCCCTGCCACCCCATTTGGTTTAGGGCTGTGTCAAATTGAATATTCTTTTAGATTTAGTTGTTGTACCAGCTAATTCTGATGAACTGGGTTGTTCCTGTTTATTTTTTCACTATTTTTTTTATTACATGGAATGGCAAACTAAATGTGGAGAAGGGGAAGGATAAATTTGGAAAAGAAAATGATATAACAAAAGAAATTAACAAAAACATTTTTAAAAAGAAGAAAAAAAGCCATTGTCACTTTTCATTAGCTCCCCTGACAATATCCAATAACAAAGTCCAAACAAAACCTTCTACAACTATGTTCGCCAAATTTAAGATTCATAGCACCCACTCCCTACCAAGAGGGAGGGAAGAGTTACCTCAAAATCATTCTACTTATCTCCATTGACTTTCCTTCCTACCTTCATGCACTTCTTACCTACTCCCTAAGCAGTGCCTTCTACATCCTAATCTGATCAGCCCCTCCTCCTTCCCCTTCTGAAATTACTTTGTATTTAAGTCTTTTTTGGTACATATTTTGTATATACTGAACATCCTGAGAGCAAGGACTTTTGAATTTTTGTCTTTTATCTTCACTGTTTAACATAGGACCTTGTCCCATAAAAGGTACTTAATAAATGTTTGTAGAAGATTGTTTGTCCCCTTGAAGCAGTACTAGTTGCTGCATTTAACCTTAATGTTGTATATACATTACTGAGGGCAAAGTGCATCCTGGTCTCCTGATTGTGCTTTCTTCACTCTGTCTAAGCTCGTACAATTCTTCCTATATTTCTCTGAATTTCTTGTATTTATAACTAGCTTAAAGTACAATAATATATGGCATTATATTGATAGACAATGACTTGTTCAACTATTATCCAAAGAGCATCCATATCCCTCTTTCTGTACAGATCTTTTACCCTCTTTGTTAACACACAAAAAACTGCTGTGAATATTTTGGCATTTATGGAATCATTACCTTTGTCATATAGAATCTTAACCTCATCATGTCCAACATTTAATTCATTATATTTACCCCCAACCTTCTTCTCTTCCTAGTTTTCTTATTCCATTTTAATGACCTGATCTCACACCCTCAGCATCACTTTTAGCTCCCCCCCACACTCCTAGATCTAATCTGCTGCCAATTCTTGCCAACTCTACTTTTGTAACACCTCTCCTATACCTTCTTTTCTCTCCTCTGATAGTGTTCCCATACTCCCTGTCACCTAAAAGCTGGATTACTGCCATAGTCTTGCAAGTTATTCTCTCCAGGTCAGCCTCCAACCACCCTCAGCTCTCTGTGTGCTCTTGTAAACTCTAAAGAATTACCTCCAGGATCAAATACACAACCAATGCAATTCAATAAATATCTATTAAGGGCCCACTAGGTGCCAGGCACTCTGCTAAGCACTGGAGATACAAAAAAGAGGCAAGAGACAGTCTCTGCCTTCAAGAAGCTTACAAGCTAAAGGGGAGACAACATACAAACAAATATATACAAAGCAACTATATACAGGATAAATAGAAAATAATTAACAGAGGGAAAGTTCTGGAGTTAAGAGGGATTAGGGAAGCAGATAGGGCTTAAAAGAATTTTTTGAATGACCTAGTGGCACTGGCCTTCCTGGCCCCTTGCAAACAACCCTTTATCTCCATACACAATATAGTTTCACTGTCTGAGCCCAGACCTGGAGTTCTCTTTCCTCATCTCTGTCCTGGTTTTCTTTGAGTAGCAAATAAAATCACATTTTTTTTTTTTTTTTTGTAAGAGGCCTTTCCCTTAATGCTAGTGCCTTTCCTCTGAGATTATCTCCAGCCTCCCTTGTCCAGGTCTTATTTGTATGAGGTCTTCTCTCATGAAAAGGTGAGCTTCTAGAGGACAGGTGCTGCTTCTGCCTTTCTTTTTACCCTGAGTGCTTACCACAGTACCCAGCATTGTAAGCTCTCAACTAAATGTGTGTATTGACTGTCTTTAACTGTAGAGAGCAATATATATCTGGTAGCATTAATGATAGATTAAAGGGTGTGGACATTACATTTCTAAAACAATTTTAAGAACAGTTGATCTAATTCAGAGCTTTACAGCAGCTTTACAAGTTGTGAATTGGTTCAAATGCTCTGAAAAATATTGGTCCAGGAAACCATATCTTCATAGTCAATGACTTAAGGAGAAAAGGTAATAAAAGATACTACTATACTTGTTGCTGATTTTTTAAAAAGCATTTGACTCAGTAGAGCAAAGTAATTATGCATATCTTAAGATAAGTTTACTTAATAAATGAAGCAGAATTTACTGTGGTTGAGGATCCCCTATCAGTCTCAATCAAAGCATTAAAAACGAGATGTATGCTTGTCAAAGGTGTTTGCCTCTCTAATGGTGGATGTCCAACAGAATACAAGTGGAAGTAGGATTCAGTATGGACAGCAAGTTCTTTTAGAGGTTCCTATTTGCAGTTAACAATGTACTAATTTCACCCCTGTAATTCTACAGAGGCAATCAAATGACATATCTAATTACTCAAAAGTTTAGTCTAACAATTTACAAAGGAAAAATTAAGTAAGTGAAGAAGAACCTATTAACCAGATTATGATATTCAGGTGGCTAGAGTCCACTGAATTAGTCCATAAATATATATCTTTCGGAAAGAAATTGAAGATAGAGAATAACTTGGAAACAAAAATAAATAGGAGGAAGAAGCTGGATTGAATTTGAGAAACAGAACCATGTCTCCAGTGTTCCCGAATTATCTTCTGAAACCACTAAGCATCCAGTAATCCTATATGACTGTGATCATAAACCATATCAGTCTCTAAACAACCAAAATTGAAACCAATGGAGAGACATATGGTGGCATAATTAGCTTGAAACATAATACTAATGATCATTTTCAGGAAAGGAGTCACATAATGAGATCAACCAGGAGATACACAATCAGAAAACTATGTGAAGTGGTCACATAATCATGAGTGAAGAACAATAAATGGACAACCTGAATGATGCAACATTCACAGAATGTTAAAAGACCTAGAGAACTTGGTGGGGCATTTATAATTGGGAATATATATATATATATATATATATATATATATATATATATATACATATATATATATATATATGTATGTATATAATCACAAAAAATGAGAATGTATGGTTGGAGAAAATGCCAATATTGATAAGATCAAGCAAATACAAAAATACTAAAACAAAATGATTCAATGACTGCTAACATTCGACTCTAATGGGAATATGTATTCCTACAAATGTGTATCACCTATGTGTATGTGTGTATATCTTTTTTCACACCTGCTCATCTCTCCATAGAGACCGATATATAAACATCTTAAATGACAATAAGAATTATTTCTCACTTTTTAAACTGCATTTTCCTTAAGATTATTTAATGATTTATGGATGATATTCATAAGGTATTGAATTGGACATCCATTTAAAGTGTGACTATATCAGGGCAAAGTTAATCTCTCCCACTAATTTTTCTTTTTTTTTCTTCTTCCTTCCTTCCTTCCTTCCTTCCTTCCTTCCTTCCTTCCTTTCCTTCCTTTCTTTCGTTTTGGCAAGGCAAATGGGGTCAAGTGGCTTGCCCAAGGACACACAGCCAGGTAATTATTAAGTGTCTGAGACCAGATTTGAACCCAGGTACTCCTGACTCCAAGGCCGGTGCTTTATCCACTATGCCACCCCTCCCACTAAGTTTTCAAATAATCATAACAATATGAAACCAATCCATGGCCTCAATAATGAGGCAGCACATACTGCCTCATTTTCTTTCTGTTTTGAAGTTTGTCTTTAGGGTTCATAGTCACTTCAGAATATAGACTGATTACATTTACCCTTCTTCTATACATCTACACCAATGTACTTGGAGAAAAGAGCAGTATCTAATGCAAATTCTTGCTTTTTCTTCCTTTTTTTACTGAACCACCAAGAGCAGTACAGTACATCACTAAGCAAAAAGATGCTATTTACTATGCAAAACACACTGTTGGTGATTGGCATCTAGGACCAATTGATCTACACATTACCACTATCTCCCTACCCCCACAAGCACTACCATAAAGCTATTGATTTAAACACTGTCGATCGGTTTCCATTTTCTGATTTTGGGCAGGCCAATTAAGAAAGTGAGTAATTGTGATTACACTGCTTCAGGATCAATTACATTTGATGCAAGACAAAGTGCTCTTTTTGGAATACATAAGGAAAATAATTATGATTCTGGGTACTTTGGTGCTGAGCCAATTCCTAATAAAATTTCAAATAAATGCCATGCATATAAACCTCCATAGATGAAATTTTAGAAAACAAAATATATATATAGATATTAATGACATTATGGAAAATATATTAGTTAATTTCTAAGTAGCCTAGACTATTTTATGTCTATAATAAGTAATTTTAGAAAAGTAAGTCATAAGAGAAATTGTTTAAAACAGTTCAAATACTTACAGCCTAAAGACTATCCATACACATTGACATCCAAAGGGGCTTTAAGTTTAAGTCAGAAATCATTTTACCCTCAAAATTATTTATTCAAACTACACATTTTTAAAAAAGGCAAACCAGGAAAAAAAAAACATGATGTGCCTATCTATTCAAAGGGTCAAACAGAAAAGTTTCATAAGAAAAGGACATTTGTGGGTTCTCAATTTCAGACTAACTTGGCACATGAGCTTTGTCATTGGGCTCACATTGCCCCAAGTCATTACAATGAATGTACCAGTGGTGTGGGAGGCAAATCTATTTACAGTGACGTTACTCATAGTCTGGTGTTCAGTAATATTGATCTGTCTTGTTTGTCTAATAGGAAAATAATAAACAATTACTAGGTAATGTTGGAAAAAGTAATCAGTTTTTATATATCACTAATACAGCAGACCTCCCAAAACATAAAGGTGATGATCTGCATAAAATCAATGTGCTATGCTACATTGGTTGTATTTATCATTGCTGATTCTCAGCAATAAATGGTATAAATATTAGGTCTGAAGCACTGGTAAACTGAAAAGTTATATGTCAAAGAAAAGTTATGTATGTAATCTATGTGCCTGTTACAAAGTGACTATTTTGTATACTTGATGATTTTCTATAATAAAAATCTGTGTGCTAAGATGTCTGTAATTTAGACAAAATACCCCATACATTTCTACAGAGATAAAAGCACCACAATCTGGAACTTAACATTTTCGAATGAGATAAACAAAACTTATAGCTGACTAAAAAGCATATCCATAAAGAAAACCAGAGTTTAAAGATTAAATTTGGAGTTTATTAAATACTTGAGTTGATGGATTAATATGGGGTTCTAGAAGAATAACAACAGCAAAAGAAAACATATCAGATGGTTAGAACTATAGAAAAAATAATAAAGAAATGATGGTTTTAATAGAAACCTTTGATTCTAAAAATTACAATTGCAAATTAAAGAAAGTCTTTCACCTCCATTCTCTAAAATATTTGTTCTTCTCAGAAGTAGTTACTTGTGAAAAGAGCAAAATAATACTTGACAATACTAAACATCAGTAGTCCCTAAACTGATAACTAAAGTTATTAAGTTCAATAGTTTTCAGGTAATTAAGTTTGGTTACTAGTCCTCCAATGCGAGAAGCTTAAGAGGAAGAGCTAAGATGTAAAATACTTTGTTTTCAAATTTCCCATATTTCATTTTTTCTCCATACATCATTAAGAAAGATTTAGGATAACACATGCACTTGAGACTATGATACTCTAAAATTCAATTATGAAACTAATTTCAGTCATGGAACAAAATGCTGAAAATGTCCATATCACATACTATTTGTATAATTATTCCAGAGTAGTTTGAAATTGATCAAAACAAAGCATTTAATTTTTTATTTTTGAAAGAAAAGGCTAGCTGAAAGCCAAAGGTTTGTTATTAACAATTAGGCAATTTTTCTCAATCAATCTATTATCATTCAAGAAACTATAAAAAAAAAAAATAGCACCTGAACTTACCACAACTGGAAACAGGCAGTCTGAGTGGAATCACAAAAGTCAATACCTATTGCAACAGTAATGGATCCCCCAGGCTCAAGAGATTCTAGGAAATAAGATCATTTGGATGTGAAAACACAGTGAATGTCACAAATAATGAACCAACTAAATACTCAAAATTTTTCTAACACTAAAGTTATTTATTGCTACGGTCAAGACAAATATGGTCAAATAAATTTTCTCAAATTAAGGACTTTAAATCCAAATATACATATCACAACAAATCCTACTCCACCTGTGGCAAGGATTTGCTTTTAAAAGTTCATGGTTTTTCTAACCTTGTCTTAAAAGGTAATAAAAGTAAGGATATAATGAATCAATTTGAGACACTTTAGCACACACACTAGTCCTCAGGGGACTTAGAAGAGTTTATAAACATTTAAAAGATAAATTTAAGCTTAAAATCAGCAATGGGAAAAATCTCACAAGTTAGAATAGCTTTTTAAGAGCCTTAAAATATAAATAGAAGAGATGGCTGGAAATTTTGGAACAATATCAGGTAACAGTGCTCAGAAATCAACCAAAGAGAACTGGCGTTTTTGGAGACCAAAATGTCAAGTCTATTTCCATTATCCAGAGCTCCTGAAGGGAAATCTGAATAGCAAAAAATGAAACCATCTTAAAAAACAAATAGGCTAGAGACAACATTATGGTTTTTGGAATCCTTGGAGTTTCAATAGTACAAAATCAAACTAACCAGTTGAGAAGTGTTGCAAAAACAAATAATATCTGCCTTGCTCAGTTTATAATCTGCCCAAACCAAATAAATTATTTTATTCAGCTTATGACTTGAGCCCAGTTATCTTTTAGTTAGTTTCATTTACTCTATATATTCAAGTAAAATTACCGAATCATAGGATCCAATAGTTGGAAGAACCTTACAGGGTCAAGTGCTTTCTACAGAAAGGATTATAACATCCCAACAAATGGTTACTCAAGGACCTGCAATTTGACAGATCACAAGGAAGTCAGTCCATTCACTTTGGGGCTATTATCAGCATTAGAACCATCTCATAAGTGCCAGTTCATTTCATTTATGTTAATCCTGAATCTTCCTTTCTGAGACTTCCATTTGTTGCTTCTAATTCTCCTTTTTGAGGCCAAGTGGAAGGAATCTATTGGTTCTCATTATAGTGTTAATGTAGCTGCTTCTAAGTCTTCTCTAGGCAAATTTTTCTAGTTCCTTCAACTGATGCTTATTTGACATTTTCTCTTACCATCTGTATTAGTCTCTTCTGAAATTCTTCAATTTGGTTAAGTCTTTACTCAAATGTGGCACCCAGAATAGAAAACAATATTACAAATATAGTTTGACCTGTACAGATTTATGATTTCCTTTAGTCTGGACAGAATTCTTCTCAATAAAGCAGTGGCTATTTTGGGGGTGGTGGTGGTGGCTGTTAACACAACAGAATGAAACCTCAAATATAACTCAATATACTAACAGCATGTCTCTTCCATTCTATATTCATGAAGTTAATTTTTTCAAAATCCAATGTAGGATTTTACATTTTTCATCCCTATTACTTTTCAACTTATTTATTTCTTCCAATTATCCTGCTAATTGAAGCCTTTTGGGACACTGATTTATCATTAACATGAGTTTAAAAAAAATCTGCATGTAAACCTGAGCTACATATTATGAACAAATATTAGAAGATTCCCATTAAATAAGTTCAAAATAAGATTGTCCATTTTTTACTGATTCTAACAACAGCTTTTTAAAAATAAATGCTAGCTATAGGAACAAGTATATTATGTTATAATCCGCCTTTCATTATCATGGGAATGATAAAAAAAAATATACATTTAAGTAAACTGTCCACACTGTAAAGATGTTGCAGAACTATAAGCTACTGTGTTGATAAGTCATTTTATCACACAGGAACTTCATTTTACAGGATGTACAAATACCTTTGTTCAAAAGTAAACATCCATTTTTAAATTTCTACATTGTCCTGAAGTTCACTCACCCTACTTAGGATTAAATGACTTCAGCTTGACCTAAAGCAGATGCCTAAATATCCTGCTATTATTTATTCTACTTATATATCCTGTCCAGTGTAGTTTTGTGGAAGAAAGCAATTCAATATTAGTAGAGAAGTGGTGATCTTAATAGTGAACTTTTTTCTTTCAATGTTTCAGACAGCTTTTTTAAAAAAAATTAATTTTTAAAAATTAAAAAATTAAAAAATTAAAAAGACTTGAAATCAGTCATAACAGAACATAACAGATTTAGAGTATTTTGAAATTTTAATTCATATCTAAAGAGGAACTTTAAATGAATAAATGATTAATTTCATACTTCCTGAAAATATAACAGTGAAATGGATTATTTAAATATAATTTATGCACCTACTGACAATGAAAACAGATCTTTTTCAATATAACAGTCTACTCTTTCTTAATAAAAAAAATGATAAATCAAAGAAAATAATCCATTTTTGAAGATGCTTTCCCTCAACTACAGAGGTCTGGACCTCCTCTCCTTTTGCACACATACTTTATCATTAAGGAAAGCTTTGCATATGTAGAAAAGACTAGTCAACATAAATGTTTAATCCAAGTCCTTCCTCCTCAAGGAGGTAAACCTATTGAACAGCTCATTGCCCAAATTTTACTATATATTTAATGTTACATAAGCTATATGTGATGCTGATAAAAATGCTGAATATGTTAGGTAGGTCTCTAAAGGCTCTCAGGTATAAAAAAAATAGAAAAACAATTATCATTCCAATTTTGTTAGGCTGTCTCTCAGTAATTTGCTTCATTTCACGGAATTTACAGTGTTTGGCAATGGTACTTATGAGAATTTCTTTTCTAGATCCTCATTTTATTGATGAGGAAACAATCCTAGAAAGGCTAAATGGTTTGTTCAAGATGACACACCTAGGCCCAAGGTTTCCCAATTCAAAGTCTAGTGTTCTTTTCACTTAATTCCATTTTGTCTTTCTTTCTCTATTGCCTATCATTGACTAATATCCTGAACCAGTGGTAGATGAAAATTTTTGGCCCAATTTATTCTGAATTCTAGGTTAACTAATGATGTCAATCACTCTGTTACTTCCACTTCTTTATTTATTGGTCTATCCTTATTAATCCTTTATTCTCCCCCCATCTCTCTAAATATGCTAAATAAATCTTAAGAATGATCCTCACTATTCTCCTACTCCCAAAGTGTTTCCACTGATTAGTGATCTATAAGGATAGCAAGAAACCTCACTTATTGAATTTAATTGGTGTTACCTGATTATAAGGAAAAATAACATGCTTTAATAAGATAGCATTTATAAAGTGCTTTAACTTTTGCAAAATACTTTACAAATATTATCTCATTTAATCTTGGGAGTTAGGTGCTATTTAAATGGCTTGTCCAAGGTCATAAAGCTAGGAAGTACTTGAATTTGAATTTAGGTGTTTCTGACCCCAGTCCAGCATTGTATCTTCCTAGAATTTAGAGAATTATATACAATTAAATAAGTGGGCAAATATTAGAAAAAGCTTGTAAAGGGAATTAATTAATGGAAAAAAACACAAAGGAAGGTGGCCTAGCAGAGACTTAAAATTATATATAAAGCAGTATCATTAACAACTGTTTGGTCCTGGCTAGGAAGTAGAGTGGGCAGGGGAATAGATTAGGTACAAAATGACTATAGTAATCTACTATGACAAATTTAAAGACTATAGGCTTCTAGGCCAAGAACTCATTATTTACAAAAACTGCTGGGAAAACTGGAAATAGTATGGTAGAAATTAGGCATAGACCAACATCTTACACAAGAAAAGGTTAAAATGCATATAGGATTTAGACATAAAAGGTATATCATAAGCGAGAACAAGCAATAGTTTATCTGTCAGATTTACAGAGAAGGAAGGAGTCCGACCAAAGAAGAGACAGAACATTATAAAATGCAAAATGGATAATTTTGATTACTTTAAATTAAAAAGGTTTGCACAAATTATAATAATCATAGAAATAATAATGGTTTTTGTCCTTCATTTTTGAAGAGGACCATGTATGACATCAGGAAGGTAATGCTGTGACAAGCACATGAAATGGATTTGAGGGAGGGGGTGTTGTGTTAAGTCACCAGCTTCACTTTCTCTTTCAGCACCATCTGGGTCCAGTGGCCAGATATGAATCAGGACTATTGGAGATGGTCCTGGGTGGGAGGCAATCAGGGTTAAGTGACTTGCTCAAGGTCACATAGGTAGTAAGAAGCAAATGTCTGAGGTTGGATTCAAATTCCCATTCTTTTGACTCCAAGGCCAGCGCTCTATCCACTTTGCCACCTAGTTGCCCTTTTGCACAAATAAAACCAAATAACAAGATTAAAAGGTATGAAGAAAGTTGGGAAATAATTTTTACAACTAATATTTCTGATAAAAGATTCATTTCTAAAATAAATAGAAAATGGAGTCAACTTTGTAAGAATACAAGTCACTCTCCAACTGATAAATGCTCATGGGATTTGAACAGGCAGTTTACAGGTAAAAAAATAAAAGCAATCTATAGTTATATGAAAAAATACTTTAAATCATTATTAATGAGAGAAATACAAATTAAAAAAACTATGAGTACACCTCAATTTATGAGATTGGCCAATATGACAAAAAAGGAAAATGGTCAATGGGGAATGTGGGAAAATTGGGACACTAATGCAATGTTTAGTGGAGTTGCGAACTGATATAATCATTCTGGAAAGCAATTTGGATATGCCCATAAAATGGTGCATACCCTTTGATCCAGCAATACCGCTACTAGGTCTGTATCCCAAGGAGATCATAAAAAAGGGAAAAAGACCCACTGTACAAAAATATTTATAGCAGTTTTTTGTGGTGGCAAAGAACTGGAAATTAAGGGATGCCCATCAATTAGGGGAATAGCTGAACAAATTGTGATGGAGTAAAACTGTTCTGTTAAGAAATCATGAATGGGCAGACTTCAGAAAAATCCTGGAAAGACTTATATGAACTGACATTGAATGAAGTGAGCAGAACCAAGAGAACATTGTACATATTAACAGTAACACTGTATTGATGATCAATTATGACAGATTTAGCTCTCCTCAGTAGTACAATGCTCAAAAACAATTCTAAAGGACTTGTGATGGAAATGTCCATCTACATCCAGAGAAAGAACTATGGAGTTTGAATGTAGGCCAAAGCATATTTTCCATTTTTAAAATGTTTAATGCTCCCCCCCCCTTGCATGCTTTCCCTCCCTTTTGTTCTGATTCTTCTTTCACAACATAACTAAAATGGAAATATATTTAACATAGTTATAACAGGTGCAAGGGAAGGGGGAGAGGGAGAAAAATTTGTAACTCAAAATCTTACCAAAAAAAATGAATGATGAAAACTATCTTTTTATGTAGTTGAGTAAATAAATTTATACTTAAAAAATAAAACAAAAAACCTTTTAACTGTGTTTTTAAAATATATGCAAACAAGTTACAAAATAACAATAGCAAACACATAGAAAAAGATTCATATCAGTCTAGTTATTATTAGTAACATAAAACAGATAAGGATATTAACTGGCTATTAACTGACACAAAGGATTGTTTTGTTCTTGTAAAACAGAATACCCACTTATGGTGTGGATTGGTATAATTCATAAATTCAAATTAATAAAGAAAATGTCCATTTACAATTCAAATAGATATTTTAGTTTTCACTAAGCATATAGACCTTAGAAAATGACATATTTAACATGTATTCATGTCAATGGCTAAAAGTGGTAGAATATGTATATTCTTATCTGTCTATCATTTCTGAAGAGGAAATCAAAAATAGTAATTATAATACATGGATGGCTGAAGAAACTAATGATAGACCAGTAACTATTACTACATTTACACATGATACTACAGAATTTGGATAATTGAATGTGGGATGATGATCAATTTACCTTTGAGTTCTGATATGAATATGTTCAACTTCTATCATTCCTTATATTAGGTGAAAAATCTTGTTCAGTTAAAACTGGTATGCTTTAATGTGTGTTTGGCTAGTTGCTTAAAAAAATCATTGCTTAGTCATTGAAGTCTTAAGAATCTTCTGGTAATGTGCTGGGTGAGTCTGGATTTATCTGATGGCATATCCTGTGAATTTCATAATCTGTCCCTTGATTTTACTATTTCTGGAAAATTTTCTTCTAGTTTTATGAAAACTGATGATAAAAATATTTCTTTCATCATTTTCAAAATATATAATGTAACTTAGATGCTCTGAGTTCTGTCCTATAGATCTGTTACTATTGTGTATTCCTCTACTTAGGTTATCCCTTGAATTCATTTTTCCCTTGTTTACATCATTACAATAGAACAATTCTATTGCTTTACTGTATACTTCAGGGGACTTCCAAATTATTGAATTTCATTATCTTGTCTTGATCCTTTATTTTTCTTTTCGGTTTTTGCAGGGCTATGGGGTTAAGTGACTTGCCCGAGGTCATACACAGCTAGGTAATTATTAAGTGTCTGCAACTGGATTTAAACTCAGGTCCTCCTGACTCCAGGGTTGGTGTTCAATCCATTGTGCCACTTAGCTGCTCCGACTTGTTTTTTATTAACTTCATTTCTTCTTTTATTTTTTTAAGTTCACTCATCATGGTGTCTTTCATTACACAGGATCACAGGTTAGTGCTGGACAAGAATTTAGAAATTATCTATTCTAACATCCTAATAAGGACCACAGAGGTTAAGTCACTTGCTGACAATCATAGGGGTAGTTTGTAGTAGAATTTGCATCAAAACCTATGTCATGTATGACTACCAATCCAGCATTCTTCTACTGTCTCCTCATTTTATAATTTCTAACCTGACCTTGTTGGGAAATAGTAGCTAGGGCTAGCATCAGAATAATGAATAATGTACCAAGTGTCTACATGAAAAGCATTAGTTAGGGTAGGTACTCTCATAGTGGTACAATGATATTGCTCCAAATTGGCATAATTTTTATATCCTGGGACCAACTGATGATCCTGCCCAGTCATCCTTTCAGTATTCTGGTAGAAATGTAGATTGTACTGATAAGTCTTTAAGAAGCTGAATATTCACCATGAACTGACCTGACCTTAGTTATTTTACTATTTAAGAAGTAAGGTAATTTTACCACTTTATGGACCCTTATCTAATTTTGGAGTTTGTTGCCATATTGCTGAGGGGGCTTACTATTTTCTCCCAAAACAGAATTCATCTTCTTGATTTGTGTTTCTACTTTTTTTCCTATGAGGACAACATTTGAAAAATTATTACCTAAGGGCAAAATAAAGTGACAGCTTTCAGTAGTATGAATAATATCAATCCTTGATCTGTAGTACTATTTCTGGTGGCATGGATCCTCCACTGACAGTCATCTGTATTTCAAAACTAACAGTGCCTCAGGATAAACAACTGTAAACCTAAGCTTCTGTAAAGCTCTGTAAAGTCATATAATAATTCAAGAAGAGTCAGCGTATTCTTTCTATTGCATGCCAGTTGACCAATGCTCCTGTTCTTTACTCTTCCTTGTGGATCAGTGTCCAATGTGAAAATCATCATAGGCAGCACTAAGACGTTGAATGCTTCTGCCCTGATTTCCTGGGCACCTCATGAATCTAGTTTGCTTTGCATACTCTAGTCCATTTTTTGTCTGTGATATTATCCCTCCCAAATCACCTGGGTAGATCACATTGCAGACAGATTTTTATGGCATTTGCTTTACCGAGACTTCACATGGGCTTGAAAGGGACAGAAGAGTGAAACCTGACTGGTCCAGGGAGCCAGGAACTGTCTTCATGGAAAGGAGAGTCAATGCTCTACTCACTTTTCTAGTCACTTATCCCTAGAATAGAATATAAACACTTTACCTTTTAAAACCATTAACTACCTGGTCTCAACTATCTTTTATGGCTTAGGGTGCATTTCTTTTGATACATTTACTCACTTCCCTCATTGTGAATCTACCAGACTGGCCATCTCTTGTCTCTCACATACTCCATCTTCCTCTCTGGACCTCAGTATTGGTCAACCCCCATAACTGCTACATACTCCCTCCTCATCACCATCTCATGCAATTCCTCTCTTTCTTTAGGACAGGACTCAAAGATCATGAAGCCTTTCTTGTTCCTACAACTGCAGTGCCTTCACTTACCACCTTATATTTAATTTTTTGAATACTTATGTAGCACATACATACTTGTATATGGTATCTTTCTTTTAGGACGTAGGTGTATTATTGTGATTGTTTCATGTTAGATATTTACTTTCTCAGAACCAATCATTCCACCTGGCACTTTTTATCTCTCCCTAATTGACTATTATTCCTCATAGCAAAACTCTACTTTTTCCAAGTTTCCTAAACACACCATTCCATTATGTTTCCTCCTAAGAAGACTTTACCTTTTATTTTACTGAGAAGATAGTGGCCTTCTGTCATGTACTTACTCCTTTATCAGTACCAAAAATTCCTTAAAATTCCCAATCTCTCTTTTACTCCTTTCTCTGATAAAGAGATGGTCTTTCTCTTCTCAATACCAACTCTTATATTTGAGTCTCTATCCTCTCACCTACTGGTTCTTTTTCTCAATCAGAACCACTACTTCTGTCTAATCTTTAGCCTATATCGCCTATTTACAAATATGGCCAAGTTTTCCCCAGCCTTAAAAAAACAAATAATGAAGACCCCCCCCCATCCACATCTTCACTTGACCCTTCTAACCATTCAACCTATCATCCTAGATAGCTTCTCATTCTGAAACTTTAAGGACCAAACTCCCTGCTTGGGGGGGGGGGGGGAGGTGAAAAAGGAGGAGCTTTTAATACTTGCTGCAACTACTTCCTCCCCTTTAACTCCCTTGTCTACCCATTCCAATTTCTCTTTTCACTTCATCAATCACTTGAAACATGTCTGAAATGTTAGCAATGATCTTTTTTTTTTTTAGTTTTCTTACAAGACAAGGGGTTTAAGTGACTTGCCCAAGGTCACACAAAGCTAGGTAATTATTAAATATCTGAGGCCACATTTGAACTCAGGTCCTCCTGACTCCAGGGCTGGTGCAATATCCATTGCACCACCTAGCTGCCCCAGAAATGATCTCTTAATCAAGTCTTTATTCTTTGTGCTCTCTCTCTCTCTGCAGCAACTGGATGTCTCAACATCTCAAATAAAACATGACCCATAAAGAATTCATATCTTTCCCTCTCAAACTATTCCTTTTCCTTTCTAACTCTGCCAAAAGCTTACCTTCTAAACAATCAGATGTGCAAATTTGGTGTCATTTTTAATTTCTTCATTCTGCTCCATTGCTTATATAATTAGATGCTAAGCCTTGCCAATTCTTTCACATCTGTCCCTTAGTCCCTTGACTCATGGGTACTATCATTAACTCCTTTTTGACAATTACAATAAAAGGTCTCTCTGTGTCTATTCAGTCACCCCACTTCAATCCATCCTTCACAGAGAAGTCAAAGTGATATTCTTTTTTCCTTTTTTTTTTTTTTTTTTTAGGTTTTTGCAAGGCAAATGGGGTTAAGTGGCTTGTCTAAGGACACAAAGCTAGGTAATTATTAAGTGTCTGAGACTGGATTTGAACCCAGATACTCCTGACTCCAAGGCCGGTGCTTTATCCATTACGCCACCTAACCACCCCTCTACGCCACCTAGCCACCCCTAAAGTGATATTCTTAAACCACAGGTTTTTCTGTATCATTCCTTAGCTGAAGTTCTCTGCTTTTAATTTAAAATATAAACTGTTCTATTTGAAAATTAAAACCCTTTATAACCTGACTTCAATCTATATTTTTGGATTTATTTCATGTTACTCCAAAGAATTTATGCTTAGTTCATGACAATTTATTTTTGTTCCTTGAAAACAACATTCCATTTTGGCACCCAGGCTGCCTTCTCACCCTATGTGGGATCCTTTCTTTCCTCATTTTCACCTCTTGGTCTTTTCAGATTCCTTCAAAGGGCAGCTGAAGTTCCACTTCATAAAAGATGATATATATCTCCTGATCCCATTATTTTTGAGTGCTCTCCCATCTTAAATTGCTTTGTATTTGCTTTCTATATACTTTGTATTTGATAATCTAAGTATCTGTTTGTTGTTCTCTCCAGCAGAATATTTTTTAAGGGCAAGGATTGTTTTTTATTATTAGTGGGGTTTTTTTTGGTCTTTTTATCACCAGGATCTTGTAGATAATAGATGCTGTCACATAAATAGATATTTTATTAAATACCACTGCATATCATATATAGACCAGAATTTAGTAAGCTAAAGGCACTCAATAGATCATAACCGAATCAATGACAAATTACTTTTTTTTAAATATTTGGCTATGAATGGGAAAGCAGTGCTAAGAAAGTGATATTCATTTGTATTTATTTCTCAGTTAAAGTAGTAATATTAAGGTTATTATATTTCTTCTGTTCTACATTGGCCATTAAAAGGTCAATTCATCTACTCATGCCATCTCTAAGAAATGTTAATACTGTTCTACTGTTTTAACCTTTGGATAATATTTCTAATGTTTGGAAAACTCATATTTCAATTGAAAAAACTAAACTATAAGTTTTTAACTCAGTAAAATAAAATGCTATATGTTAAGCATTGAAAACACTACCTATTTTTGATATTCACAATTTTTCTAGCAATACTTAAATTTCAGTATAATCTAATGGAAATCAGGTAAGACAGCTTTTCATAGGACACTTGCACCTCATTTACTTATTTCTTAATTACTAAATTACTAAAACTGGATTGAACATATTCCAAAATCAATTTATGTCAGTTCACATCTTCTTTACTCTTGTTGATCCTGTAGGAATACCACTTTTCATTCAGTAGGAATACAAAATATTTCATTATTTTGTTGAGCAGCTTTAGGTAAGGTTATCAATAGTTTTCTAACCATCAGATCTGAATGATCTTTCCTCAGTTCTTACCTTTGCTGGACCAATGTAGACACCATAAGGCATGTCAGACTCAATATGTCCAAAGGCTTTCTTCCTAACCCCCCCCCCCCAACTTCTCTAATTTTGTCAAAGTTACTACCATCTTTCAAATATCCTGGATTAGTAACCTGGGAATCATTCTAGAATCTTACACAAATCTTTTATCTGCCCAGTTCTTTCCACCCATAGTCACTATTAGCTAAGGCGCCCATTATCCTTCAACAGGACTACAGCAATAACCAATTGTCTATTTGCCTCCAGTCTTTCCTTTCACCCATCACTCTCCACGAAGCTATCAAAAGGATAATATTCCTAAACTAGGGGTCTCACCATTTTACTCACAAGCAATTTCTTGTTAAAAACTCCTCTATTTGATTTTTTCTTTCTTCAAAGTTCAGAGAAAGTAGCAACTCCTCTTGGAAACTAATACTGAACTTAACTCCTCCCCACTGAAATTACTTTGTATATGTTTTATCTAATTTATATACAGATCGATTGTCTCTACCCAATAGAATGCCAGCTCCTTGAGAGGAGGGGCTGTTTCAGTTTTGTCTAATAGTTGTTTAATGAATGCTTGTCAGTTGAAGAAGTATCTATTGCAAAGAATGACTTTCTCCACCTAATGATTCTCCATCTAAAGGTACTAAAGTGACTTCATTGTATCATTAGGTGGAGAAAGTCATTCTAGACTCAAAGGCTGCAGGTTAACAGGTAAAGAAACCATAGGTATGAAGCCTGGGCAAACACTGTATTGAAGAGGCACACACAAAAAAAATTAAAAAAATTTTAAACATTTTTTTGTACCTGTTACAAAACTTCTTTTCTTTTCTTCCTTCCTTCCTTTCTGTCTTCTAATGTTATTTTATTTTATCCAATTACATGCAATGATGGTTTTCAAAATTCATCTTTCTGTTAAGCTTTTGAGTTCCATATTTTTCAACAATATGTATTATTATTGTGTTTAACATATTTCCATATTAATCATGTTGTGAAAGAATTAGAACCAAAAGGGTTAAAAAAAATATGAGAAAAATAATAAAAGTTTTAAAAAGCAGATGTAGTATGCTTTGCTCTGCATTCAGACTCCACAGATTTTCCTCTAGATGTGGATGGCATTTTCTATCACAAGTCTTTTAGGACTGTCCTTGAACAAATTTAAATTATTTATTGTATGCAGTTAGTCAAGAATCATTTATTAAATGTTAATTGTGGGCCAGGTGCTGTGCTGAAGTACCAGAGATAAAAACAAATAAAAAAGAGAGTCCCTGCCCTCGAGGAGCTCACAGTCTCAAGAAGAGCTCCCAGGTGACAAATGTATGGAGGGCTGCAGGGTCTAATAAACAATGTTTCAGGGACACTAGATCATTGTCTCTACTATTACAATGATCGTGTTCATTTGCTATTTGCCTCTATCTTTTTCTATCTATGTCTCACTGAGTAAAATCACTTTAGCTGAAGATATAAAAATGAAGAATACAAGTTATTTGGGCTTCAGTGTTTTATGTATATCACACCAAAAGACACCATTTCTAAATTTTAATTCCTAAAATTAAATGAATTTCAAAATTCTTTTAATGACAAGTGCTGTACTGTTCAAATGAAATGAAAAAATATAGGTAGCATGGAAGCCAAATGTCCACGATGGCAGCTTTTCTAACCTCTTTCTCTTTATATCTTTCATTTCACAGATTGAAGAAATGAAGGGGAGATGAAGGTATTGAGATTGGAACATGACTGAGAAAGGCAAATATTGGAAACTACTAGAATGATCTTTTAAGAGATATTCAGGTCCTTTGTCATCACTCCTTATCGCTATTCATCAATTAATGAAAACTGAATGGTTTCTGAGAAGCATGATTTAGCCCTAAAGAATCGAGAACATCAGGGGCGGCTAGGTGGCACAGTGGGTGGAGCACTGGCCTTGGAGTCAGGAGTACCTGGGTTCAAATCCGGCCTCAGACACTTAATAAGTACCTAGCTGTGTGGTCTTGGGCAAGCCACTTAACCCCACTGCCTTGTAAAAATTAAAAAAAAAAAAAGAATCAAAAATATCTGAAGAACACAAATGCAAATGAAATGTAAAATTAACAATAATCAAGAGCCTAATAACAACCAAAAGAGCAAACATAGTATTTTCTACTTTAATTTTAAAGATATCCTTTAAGTTATTAAACATTTATCACACTGTAAAATTTTAATTTATAATTATTATTTACCTATTGGACTAAACACATGCATCCGCATGCCTGAAGGTAGCTTTTTATCAGAGAGATGGATATTCTCAATCTTATGATCAGTGGTATTATGTAATGTCACTTGCACAGAGACCATTTGATCACCAAAAATGCAAGGCTGTCTTGGAAAATGATAACTGGCAGCCAATCCTTTGCCACTCATTCGATGAAGCAGCTCATGAGTCTTCATAGGCACAAAGACTGGAGTACTGACCTGTCAAAGAGAAAAAGATTTTAAAATTAATGAATAAAAGACTAAATAATTTTCAAGGAATAAGGAGTAAAACAGCAAGTTTATTAAAGGATATTTGTTTCTATAAACACATGACTGTTAGATGTCACAGCAGTAAACACTAGTAGAAAATGGTATACAAAAGATCAGTTGAGAAACATCAAAATTAAAGAGCAAAGGAGTATAAAAAGAATACCTTCAAAGTAACTATTAAAAACTCTTCATACTGTAATTGTTAAAAGTAGCTGATATTTATATAGAGCTTTAAAGTTTACAAAGTGCTTGATATTTATTATCTCATTTGAGTCTAACAACAGTAGGCAAAAATAATTTATCTACATCTATTTTTTTTTTAGGTTTTTGGCAAGGCAAATGGGGTTAAGTGGCTTGCCCAAGGCCACACAGCTAGGTAATTATTAAGTGTCTGAGACCGGATTTGAACCCAGGTACTCCTGACTCCAAGGCCGGTGCTCTATCCATTGCGCCACCTAGCCGCCCTTATCTACATCTATTATTCTGACAATAATTATGAGCAAATACTACTGACAAATGAGCCTTCAAAGTGTTTATTAAACTAGGCCTAATTTTCAGCCTGTGTAATATTGCCATAAGATCAAAGACTAATGGAAGGAAAAAAAACCTTAAGTTGAAAATTAAATTTTGCCTTTCTGATGAAGCTGATGAGTTCTTATTTTCCTGGTATAATATCCCATTATTTCTGGTATCTTCTCCCTCCCATGCCCCCAACAATAACAACAACAAATTAGATTGTACTGTCAGAAATGGCAATATTCATTTCCATCACTGTCTGTAGGGCTTTAAATATGAGAGAGAGAGAGAGAGAGAGAGAGAGAGAGAGAGCGCGAGCACACACTATGAAATCATTTAAGTGCTAGTCATCAAAACTCTGCAACTAAAATAAGTTTAATTCTCCACATAGGCATTATCTGAGGACTAGGCTAATTTTAATCACTTTGGGATTACAAAATACTTTTTAAATTCTTTTTCCCAAGAAATTCACCCAACTCAACTAGTCTCTTGCTGGCTTATCATCATTACAATAGTTACAAAAACCTTATTAAACTTCCAAACACTTTCACTATGCTAAATTTTTAGCATCATTATTACGCATAAATTACATTATTACAAACAAGCATCACATCCAATATCTAATTATTCACACTGAGCAATTGAGGAAAACATCCAGCAAAGTGACCTATGGTGCTTAATAGTCACTGTATATTGAATATATTGAGAGTTCACTCCCTTTGGTGTAATTTTAGAAAGATTACACTAATATAATTTCACCTTCATTTTCACCAGTAATACAATTTCACTGTCCTATCTGTCCAACCTCTAACAAAAGAATAATTAGCATTATTCTGCTTAGGCATTTATAAACATTTTACTTTTGCAAAATAGCTAATTCAATTATTGTTTCATTAATTTCCACTTCCTGTAATGTTAAGGATGGCATTAGGCCCATTTATTCTACCTGCAGTTTTTTTGATGATGATAATATAATTTTACATCTATATGATGGCATATTTTTCAAAGTACTTCCTTTGGTGAGGTTAAGGCATTTCTTCTTAAATATGTAGAGTTCCTTTTCAAATGCTTGCTCATCCTATTTAAACTAACTTTTCAAAAAATTCTTGTAAACTTTTAGCATAATCATTGGGCAAAAATTCTTCATGCAGGCTCATTTATTTATTTATTTATTTTTGCAGGGTGATGGGGTTAAGTGGCTTGACCAAGGCCACACAGCTAGGTAATTATTAAGTGTCTGAGAACAGATTTGAACTCAGGTACTCCTGTTTCCAGGGCTGGTACTCTATCCACTGCACCACCTAGCCGCCCCATGCAGGCTTATTTTAGAATGAGATTTTTCTGAATATTCAAAAGGAGCAGTAGTGAAGGAAGGGGGAGAGAGGATAACCCAGGCTTGAGGTTTAGGTGGGTGCAGTTGGCCTAAAGATAAAGGATACAGGGCAAAGGAGTGATGGGGAACTAGGAAAGATAAAGAAAACAAAAGAACAGGTTCAAGAGATGAGAATAATTTGGAAAGACATTTTAGAACTCATGATCATAAAGGAAAATGTTTGGTCTCATGGTAAAGTTAGTCTAAGGCATGCCTATGATATAAGGAAAATGGAGATAAGATAGTATAGTTATAGATAGGCAATTAGTTATACAACTAGGAGGTCAGCATGCTTGACAGGACATCAATGTATAGACTGAGAATGAGAATAGCAGTTGAAATGCCTAGGCTTATAAACTAGGTGTTGAACTACTTGAAAAAGAAAAGTGACCTGGACATTGGTAGATGAAAATAAAAAGAGTTAGAGAGAAGTTAATATAAACTTACCAAATGAAACTCACAAGATTTTGAGGGTATAGAGTGATAGTGGCAAGGGGAAGGCCCGGATGTAATCATGGAGAGCAAGGAGTAGATCAAATCTTTTTCTTTGCCTGGTGTGTCAAGGGGTATGTGAATTATTATTTTGGGTTTTTTTTTAAGGTTTTTTCAAGGCAAATGGGGTTAAGTGGCTTGCCCAAGGCCACACAGCTAGGTAATTATTAAGTATCTGAAGCCAGACTTGAACTCAGGCACTCCTGACTCCAGGGTCAGTACTCTATCCACTGTGCCATCTAGCCACCCCCCCAAAAAAATTATTATTGGAGAGTGTGGGGGCCAAGATTTTTTAAAGGTTTGTTGCTTGTATGTATGTATGTATGTATGTATGTATGTATGTATGTGTAAAAGAATAAAAATAAGTACCCCAAATAGTTTATTTTTCATAGGTGCAATAGACCAAAGAGATAAGAATATAGATAGATAAAAGTAAATGATTTTTGAGTCAATAAATGGAACTACGAATGCTAAGAATTAGAGTACTAATCAATGAATCAATAAACTGTATACTATAGATCAAGCACTATCTAGGTGTTGGGTTACAGAAACAAAAATGAGACTATTCTTTGCACTCCAGAAACTTAAGTCACTTCCTCTCCAGAGGACTCAGTTTCCTTTTCTATAAAACTGTAGATAACACTGTCCAAAGTAAGAGGATAGTCATTCTCAATCCAGTACTTTCTATACCATGCTATTGTGGTCCTTAACAAATTACATTTTACTTTCTTGACAAAGCAGTTTTTTTTTTCAAAAACACTGTCTAAATGATATCTAATTCACTAAAATTGGACTATTAAGATACAAAGATAGGGATTGGGTTTGGACCTGTGGTTTCACTGTCAGAGGAAATCCCTAGTGTGAGAACACTGTCTATCACCAGGATAGGTTGGCAACTTCTCTGTAACATATACTCTTAGAGAGGTGCCTTAGAGCATTGGGAGGTTAAATAACTTGTCCAGGGTCACCCAGCCAGCATGTCCAAAGAAAAACTTCAACCCAAGTCTCGAACTAGCTCTCTAGTATACCAGAAACTGTCATAAAGGGAATGTGTTTGAAGTCCTTAAGATTATGTTTCATTTTTAAAACTTTCAGTGTAAAAAGAAAGCATTAAGAAATCAAAAATTTGAATTCAATCTTAATTTGAATTGGGCCATTTGTGATTCTTGAAGATGTGCTTAGTCTGGTAATTGCAGTCACTCTAAAATAAAAACCTTCCCCCAAGAGTTAACAGAACAAAAAAAAAATCTAGCACAAGAAGATAACCCACTACAAATCTTTACACAGCATATGTTTAAATAATAAAAAAGTCATTTGTGTACCTTTGGATGGTTTAAGAAAATAACCAATCAATTCTGCAGACACAACATTATTTCTAAAGGAAATCTATGTGACTCGTGATGCCTGTAGATACACAGAGACAAACCACACATATTTTATCAGTTTATTACAGTAAGCAAATAAGCGTGGAATGAGAGTGCACATAACTGTCTACTTAGCGCTTACTGAAACATTTATAAGAGCTGTTATCTCCCTAATAACAGACAGACAGCGTGCAATTTTAGAGAGGAGAAAAGCTTCATATTTTTTAACACTTCACTAAAAAGTAACTGAAGAGTGTAAAATGAAAAATACTCTGTGCAGTTAGCTGGTAATGGACCATATTATCAACTCAAGTTAGATTTATAGGATACAAACTAGTCACTAATAGTTATTTTATGACATAGCATGTCTGCCTTTTTTTTGAGATTATTAAGATTAAAGTTGTAAAAACTTTTTTAAACATAGCTATTCAAAATGATTGAATTATAAAATTTAAAATAAGAATTGAAAAAATAAAACATGGAATATCAAAGTAGCTCCTTAAGAATGACACTTTTTTAACATTACCTTATCATCTAAAAGAAGGCACTTTTATACAAAGCTTTCTGTAAATAATGGCAAATAATGGTTATGTATTACTTTATTTTATGCTCCAAGCATCATTATCTTTATTAATATTAATTAGTTAATAGCACTTAGAATAATTTTAAACAATATTTTTTGGCTTTCAAATTTCAAAAATATTAAATTATTATAGGATAAAGAAAATTCCTGTTTGACTCATTTTATTTCTGGAATCTGTTTAGGCTTGTGAGTTATAAAAATGACCAAGTGTCAACAAGACTATAAATAGGGATTGATTCTCATCTTTACATGAATGACTCTAACCAAACACAATGTACACTGTGCCTCAATTTTTAAGAGCCATAACCTAAAAAAATCATAGTCCTGACAAATCATCCTTTATCTAGTAGGCCTCTAATTCCATCTCAGATGGACCTAATTAGCTGTATCCCTAACTGCAAAGATGAAGTTAAGACAAAGAATCAGTTAATTTGAGTTTATTTTCAAATACTGCTTTACATAAATGGTTTAAAACAAGACAATTGAATGTAGAGGAAAGTTCACCCCATCTAGATTTAGAAGCATTAATTTTAATCTCTGTCATTTACATTTTCTTCACATAGTACGAAACTACCTAGTTTTTTCCCTACTCTGAACTGCATGCCACCTGAGAAAAACAACTCACACTCTATACTATAGATTTCTTTATCTGTGTGGCAGGAAGAGTGCCTTTTTTAATCATATCACTTTTAAAAAATGACTAATAGAACAGCTGTTTACTTAAAAGGCAATTCTCCATCTTCTGTATACAAAGAAAAACAATCCAGAACAATGAATAATGGTGGCAATTGGCTTAAAATCTTCAAGTTAAAGTATTTCAGAGGAGTTTTTACTAACAATACTCAACATTAACACCAGCAGCACCCTACTCAGTCAATCAACAAGCACTAATCAAACGCTCATTATGTGCTAGACCCAGAATAAAACGCTATGAGTACAAAGAAAACCTAAAGCACAGTCCTGGCTTTCAAGTAGTTCCCAATTCAATGATAGAGACAAAATATAATTATTTATGTCCATTATATATACAGTATAAATGAAAATGTATATACATTGAAATAGGAATAAGGAGGGATGGAGACACAAGACAATCGAGAAAGGTCTCTTGGGGAACTATGTCTACTGCTATATTATAAAATAAAAGTGATATTTAAAAATATTTGTTAAATCATTTAAAAACAACAATAATAACCCCATTAAATGTAACATTAATAATATTTTAAGGAAAACAAAACCAAAAACTTTATATCCCCCTCCCAAAATTGGTGAGAATAGTATTGTTTTACATGTTTTTGTAAATCTCTTTAATCTATGGCTTATCAGAAAACATTTGGATTCTCAGATCTGTTTCTGCTTTTAGTCTAATGGAGTATGTTTCTTTGGTTAAATTCTATGAGGGAAAAGCTGGTCTCATATGGGTATTTAGTTGAAAAAGGAAAGGAGTATTTTAATAGGCAAATAGTATCTAATAAGATTATAAAGTAATTATGACTCTGTAGACCCCCCCTGAAAAGATCTTAGGGACCCCTATGTGTTTACAGACCACATTTTGAGAAACTTTGGAAAGGAGAAGGAAGTTGAAGACAAAGTTTTAGGAAGAAACACCCATTGTTCATGGGTTTGACTGAGAGAAAGATTAAAGAAAAGGAAAAGGAAAAATAAGGCAGGTGAAAAACAAAAGATAATAGTATAAAAGTTAGTGAGGAGAAAGAATTTAGTCTACTGTGAGGTAACAAAGGTTAAGGATTGAGAAAAGGGTATTAGATTTGTCAATGAAGAGATCAATGATAAATCTGAAGAAAGGAAACTGTTGTGGGAAGCTTGAGGAGAGATTAAAAAATTTGGAATTTCTACTCTGGATAGCAAATGGTATTAAAGGATTGCCTTGCTGTAAGGAGGGCCCCATTGAAATTATATGACATGAATTTGTAGTGGATACAATCAGTATGACTTCACAATTTTCTCCAGCTCTGTTCAAAAGCCCGTGGTGAGAATAATCTAAAGTTGGAATTGGGTAAAAGCATGATTAGCAACAGGATCAGGGAGCAAAGGATTTAAGTTATAAAGTGTAAAGTACAAGGCTAACAATTTAGGTTGTTATCCAAAATTTCATTTTTAATTGATTACAGGGAATTTGAGACTCATTTTTCTTGAGAAATAATGGGATTGATAGTGACTGGAGGCACTATTTTTTACTTTTCTTTGTATTTCTAGAATTCTGCATTGCTCTTGCAACATGATAGATGATTAATAAACACTTTAATGACTGACTTTATTTAGCTCATTACAAATGTAAACTATAGCATTATTAACAAACTAAGGCATTAATAAAAGGGGGAAAATTCTACTCGAAAAATGTGGCTCAAAAGAACAATTTAAACAGCAAGGCACACTGAAGAAGAAAACCTTTGATAATCACATTTTCTCTGACTTGGATGGAGACAGATCAAGACCATGACCCCCAAGATGCTTGGGAAAAGCAGTCATTTCTTCCCCCCCACCTACTTCCATTAAGGAGAGAAATAAATATGGAGAAATCCGTTTTTCTTGGCCCCACCCACACCAATTTGCCTACAAAATAAAGTTTAAACACCTCTGCCTGGTATTCAACAATCACCACAATTGGGCACTGCTCTACTTTGCCAATTTAATCAAACATCATTCTCCACTTCCTGAGCTCTGTAATCCAGACACACTACACCATTCACATGTTCCAGATGGGACCTGGCTCTGCATCTTTATTTATGCTCTTTTCTAGTCTTAGAATGTTTTCCTTCAAACTTTACAGGAGTCAAATTCCTACTTCATGAAGTTTTTTCAAGTTCCTCAGCACACTCGGGTGGTTGATGCCATTCCTCTTTTGGGACATCATTTAATATCATTTATTCTATTAGGTTGTCAGCTCCTTGAGGGCAGAGACAATTTTTTTGACTTTCTTTGGATTCCCAGTGTGACCGACAGATTACTCTATAATGCTGCATATTACAGTTACCTGAAACAATCATTTAGGAGCCTACTGTTCACGAGTATTGTCTGAGGTCCTAGGGATACAAATACAAAAATAAAAGTCTTTGCCCTCAAGAGTCTCCTTTTTTTAAGGGGAAACAACATGTACACAGATAAATATATACAAAGTATATATATGAAATAATCAAAAGGTAATGGAGGAGTAGAAGAACTAGCAGATCTGGAAAAATCTGAGAGGGTATAGAAAGGTTTCATAAAAGAGGTAGTACTTGAACCAAATGTGGAAAGAAATCAGGGGATTCTAAGAGGTGCAAATTAGAAGGGAAACGGAATTGCATATGTGAAATACAACAAGAATTTTCTCCCTTTTACTTTTACTAAGCTAATAAACATATAAGGATCAGAGTGTAATTAAGTTAGAGAAGCAAGTTGGAGTCTGGTGACAATAAGTTTTAAATGCCAAAGTTTTTCAAATTTTATCCTAGAGTCAATAGGTCTATTTTATCCTAGAACAAGTGAATAACACAGTTAGATTTATGCTTCAGGGATATCATCTTGGTAGCTTTGGACTGAAGAAGAGGGAAGATCTAAGGAAGGAGAAACATTAGGAAGCTATAGAATAATCAAGGTAGTAAGACTTTGGAGTCCAGCAGTTGAGAGAAGGAGAGGACAACTGTGAGACAGTTTGTTATGTAGAACCAATTGGACTTGATAACTGATTGGATATGTGGGATGAGAGAAAGCAAGTAGTTAAGGATGATTCCAGAGTTGAAAACTTGTGTTACTATAAAAATGATGGTACCCTCAAGAGACATAGGGTGAGTTTTTGGGAAAAGATAATGAGTTGTTTTAGATATTTTAAGTTTGAGATATTCTTTGAGATATCCTAATGTAAATTTCCAACTGGAAGTTGGTGAAGGAGGACTAAAGTGCAGAAGAGAGCCCAGGGATGGATATATAAATCTGGGAGTTATTTACATAGAGAAGATAATTGATGCCAAAGAGGATGATGAGATACCTGAAAGTGTAAGAGTGGCTCAGATATTCAGAGATGGAAGATACCTTAGAAGTCATCTAAAATCATTTCCTTTTTTGGGGGGGTTTTGCAAGGCAAATGGGGTTAAGTGACTTGTCCAAGGCCACACAGTTAGGTAATTTTTAAGTATCTGAGGCCAAATCTGAACTCAGGTACTCCTGACTCCAGGGCCAGTGCTCTATCCACTGCGCCACCTAGCCGCCCCAAATCATTTCCTTTTAATGAATTGTACACTGAAGTCTAGAAAAGTTAAATGATTTGCATAAAGTTATACAAGTGATTACTGGTAGATTTACCTTCTATGTTATCATAGAATATGCTAATTTTCTCAGTTCAAAAGACTTTGAAGGTTGTCTGAGCTAGAAGAAGTTACTTTTTTTCTTAGTAGTTAATTCATTTCAGAACAATTTCTGAAGAAATGTGTATCTGACAGATAGTTTTGAAAAAGAGTAAACAAATCAACACAACATGCTCAAATTCATATTCTGTCCTAGGAAGATAAAATGTTAGCATTCATGAAAAAGTTATAGATTTTATAAAAATTATGATATATTTTTCAAGTTAAAATATACTTGCCCTAAAATTGAAATAGAAGAGAAAGTTCCGCTAACTGATAATTTGATTAGTTTACAGAAACTATTTTCACTTTATTTCAAAGACCTAGATATTTTTAAATATGACTGGATAAAGACATTTGCACTGGTCCAATTTAGTCTTCTTCCACTGAAACAAGAATGCTTAAATGGTTTGGCTTGTGACAGCTGGCCAAAACAAGAACTTGAACCTGAAAATCTTATGGCCTTACTTAATATGTTAGCAATATTACTATGACTTATCTCACATAAAGATATGGCTTCAAAGCATACAAAGACACATACTAGCCAGGGAATCATGGACAAGTCATTTCACATCCAAATAATTATGTATCTTCAAAGTCATTAAGTCAAGTGAATAAAAAAGTTTCTCAATTTCTCAAACAAAACAAATTTTACTACTACTACTACTACTACAACTTTTTTTTACTACTACTATTCTTATAGAATGAATTATCAATCTTGATTATCTGGAAAGAAATCATTACGAGTAGCAATTTTATTAAAGATAGAATATTTTAAGAAATTATTTTTAAAGGCCTACCTAATATAGTAATAATATTACTATGGCTTATATCACATAAAGAGATGGCCTCAAAGCATACAAAGACACATACTAGCCAGGGGATCATGGACAAGTCATTTCACTCTTACTACTCTAGGTTAATTCTTTAGGACTCTTAGTTGCAAAGAAGATGCTAACCTAAATTGGTGAGGGAGAATCTTTATCCCAGAATTCCTTAGAGATACAAATCACATAGCCAGTCTTTACCCCTATTACTTTTATTAATTACACATAAAAACTGAACATGTTTTCATCATTAAATACTGGTGTTATGTTATTTTCATGGTATGTTTAATAAATTTCAATAAATTCTTAATTTCATTTGAGTAAAATACAAACTAATATTTATGTATCTTGTTTTATGAAACAGGGGAGGGATGTGACTTTGCTTTTAGAAAGAAACAGCATTATTAAAGTTTGTAAAACCATAAATGGTGGATCCTTATTCCACTTTTAAGCAATAAGAGGAATTTAGTGCTAAACGAAGTCAGTTAGTCATGTCTTCTGTAGAAATGATTTCCTCATCCCTTACTCTTCCATAGGTAGAGGAAAGAAGGTATTTAAGATTTCTTTTCTATGATCAATGATAAAAGAAAAGAAATTTTTTGCAAAAGGTTTTCATTAAATGGATCTGGAGCAAACTGTATATTTACTAAATATAATAATTTTCAAAGAAAATCTGTAAAATAAGATTAAAAATTGTCTCAAAAATCATTAGTTATGTGATAGATGAGAAACCTGAAAATAGCTTTCACATACAGTTTCACATACACACATCATTAATTCTATGATAAGGAAAAGGAACTGCAAGAAAGCTATGCATATCATAACTTGGAACATATGCTATTCACAGTCCTGGGAATTCTGCACTTGCCTTGAGGTCAAATTCTGGTGATAAAGTTAGAATGTTTTACATTTCCTCATTTATTCAGGATTATTACATTAATAAAATCCTCACAACTACTGCTATAGCCATTCAAAGAAATGTTACATCTGGTTTCACCACAATTAGAAGGAATTTACCTTTTGCTTTCAAAATATTTAGACCTGGGGAATAAGTGTAAAAACAATGTCTTAACTCCATATGGTATACATTTTATTTTTTAAAAGAAATGAAAAAAGTTTAAAAAAAGTCCTAATAATTATATATCTTCAAAGTCATTGTCATGTTTCTTTTAGTTTGTTTTCCAATACTGTTAAATGCCAAAGGATCATCAGGGTTAAAGTACATGCCAAAAAGCTGAATCACCATTGGGGGAAGGCTTTTTAAACAATATTGCCATATTTATTGAAAGCATCATGCTGGAACCTTTTAAAAGTACTCCTTCCGCCCAAGTATTTTTTTTCTTTTGCTAGTTGTGGGCGAAGAGGACTGTTCTCTAAAAGGTTTCTAAATGATGTTGATGTTACAAAATATAGGATCATCATTTAACAACCTTTTAAAGAGCAGTTCCCAGTGCAGTCTTTGTTAACAACTGTGGGAGGAAGGGACTATTTTTTGAAAGGCTTTTAGAGGATGTTGTTAAAAGAATATATAGTGACATCATTTAAAAGCCTTTTAAATAATAGTCTTCCTTCCCTCCCAATTGTAATGTCCTTGGCTTTCATTTATTTTGTACTGTAAGCCGAAAAATGGACATGCCAACATATTATTGGTTGTGGCAGGCATTTGTTAGATAGAAAATGATGCATTGCTTTTTAAAAGGTCAGTGTCCAGAAATAAATCCAATCCTTAAGGAAGATAGTAACATATCCACACAGGATATGGTCCACCCACTTTCTCATCTAGTTGCAGTACCTTTTGCTTGTTTCCTCTAAATGTTTATTTAAGGTACCAGCCACCTGAGATCAAAGTGAGGTTCACAAAAGTCATAACTAAATCATTTCTGCTTTCTTTGTATCATGGATAAAAGCCTAACTTCCATTTGAATTATGCCACAAAAACCAACTTTCCATCATACTCATGGAAAAATCTAGTTTTTTTAGTTCCAGTTGGCATTGCTGCATATTCAGCATATTTTCTTTTTTAAATTAAAACAAAAATTATCATTTTTAAATTTCTATTATACGCAAAATACTGTACTAAGGATGAAGATACAAGAAAATTAAATAACATAGACCCTAGGCATATGGTGCTAACAATCTAAAAGGAAAAAAGATGAATATAAAAAGCAACAATACAGACAATTTAAATATAAAGGAGAGGGCCAAGTGTCATGAGATAATTCAAGGACTTCCTGTTGAAAGTAAGCTCCCTGAAGGTAGGAATTGTTTCACATTTATCTCAGCATCTCAATTACCTAACATAGCAATTGCACATGGAAAAGGGAATAAGCATTTAAATATCACCTAATATGTGCCATGCCCTGTGCCAAGTGCCTTACCCATTATTCCTCTATTTGACTGTCACAACAATCTCGCAAGGTAGGTGCTGTTATTATTCCCATTTTACAACTAGGAAAAATGAGGCAAACAGATGTTTGGTTTATCCAGGATCACACATCTAGTTATGTGTCTGAAGCTGGATTTGAACTCAGGTCTTCCTATCTCCAGGTCTAGTGTCCTCTGCACTACATCCCCTAGCTATCATTTATCAAGTAAATACTTATTTAATAAATGCTTGCTGAATTGAACTAACTAAACTCCAACTACCTGGAATCAGGGAGTCCTCATGGAGAAGATTACATTGAAATTTAGTTTTGAAAGAAGGAAGGAACTTTGCAAGGTATTTTTGAGAGAAGGTGTGGGGGAAGAAAGGCATGAGGCTGGGAGAAGCAAGGATAATTGGGATATTATGTACACTGGACTGCAGACTATGTTAAAGTTATGTGAGATCAGGCTCAAAAAATATTCTGGATCTATAAAATGATATCTGAGGATTCTTCTAGTTTCTCTGACCTGGACTGTAAAACTTTTGACTAAGAAATTAGGAATTAGTGTTTATTTCAAATTTTCTCTAGCCCAATAGGTATAGAAAGGAAAGGAAATTCTAAGTCTTTTCTAAATATTCACCACTACAAAGAAACAAAAGATTAAGAGTTTGAAAAATAAATGACAAATTTGGCATGGAGAAATAATATGAGTGATGAGAGACTTCAAATATCTGGACATCTTACTGGAGTATTCATCTCAAGAATCAATCACTTCAAACTTCAACACAGGAAACTACCTTCTGGATCTTATCCTTGCCAATAAGGAAAAACTGGCTACTGATGGAAACTTTGGAGGAAGTAACCTGTCAGTGTGTGTGTGTGTGTGTGTGTGTGTGTGTCGTAGAAACATTTGCACTTGAAGTATATCCATAAAATTTAACATGCCACCATACTACTAACTCATTCTATTTTTTTTCAAGGCAATGGGGTTAAGTGGCTTGCCCAAGGCCACACGGCTAGGTAATTATTAAGTGTCTGAGGTCCCATGTGAACTTGGGTACTCCTGACTCCAAGGCCAGTGCTCTATCCACTGTGCCACCTTAGCCGCCCCCTTACTAATTCATTAATAGAAAAGTTTCCGATAACTACTCTTCTGTTGAAATACCTGGAAATCAGTTTCAGAGGCTAGATTCTTATCAGATGCTAAACTACTTTTAATTTTACATTCACTTAAGGGATATTCTTGTGTATTTGGGGAATATTGACTATATTTTGCATGACATTCAAGTGAAGGCTGAAACATCTGTAATCTGTGATTTGGCAAGTATATGAGGAATCCAATATGTAGAGGTGAGAGATTCCAGATTTTTTGGGAGTCGCATTCTATATGCTGCTTGGAGGAGTTGCAAGCCATTAAATCAAAATTATTACTATTAAATACCACTATTGATAATATCATCCTTTTAACTGTAACTTTTTGACCTGAGGGAGAGTCGATGCTGGATGGTTTGTTGTTCCTCTTAGATTTTAGTTGGAAGCATGACAGCAAAAACAAAAACAAAAACAAAACCCCACTTCTGGTCCAGCATACATAATCTGCAGCAGTAAACTTCATTTCTTTCTTTGCTGCTATCATACCATTGTCTTCCAGAATGAGCCAGTGTTAAAGAGTTCATTTGATCCACTTAATCTTAGAACTTGTGATATATAAAAGGAGGATCCTCCTTTCTAATGATCTAGAACCCCACAAGGGAAATTAAACCATGAATAACTGGCAATCCTTAAAACTTAAGTTCATAAGACCAAAATCTCTTACAATATTTCCAATGGGAAGAAAAAATGTCTAAAGAGACCCATATGGATAAATATGGAATTATCAATCATCTTGGAATTTTAATATATGTACAGAAGAAGGAATCAAGAGAAGTAATGAGGATGAATAAAGAAGTTTATTCAAAGATGATAACATTTAAGCAGGGCTTTAAGATATACAAAGTATTTGCCTCATAATTCTCTGAGTAGCTAGTGCAAGTGTCATCAAAAAGGCTAAGGAACATTTCTATCTTACTATGAATTAACAGAATTAAGTAATAACTCCTAATAACTAAATTTTCAGACTGCTCTTAATCATATCATGTCTATACAAGGTCATGTTCTTTAGCCAGTCCCCAAGTTGCAACTGGCATTCCCAATGGAGATGGCTCTGGATGAATGTACTAAGCCCCATTAAAGACTTTCAGATTCGGGGCAGCTAGGTGGCGCAGTGGATAAAGCACCAGCCCTAGAGTCAGGAGTACCTGGGTTCAAATCCGGTCTCAGACACTTAATAATTACTTAGCTGTGTGGCCTTGGGCAATCCACTTAACCCCATTTGCCTTGCAAAAAAAAAAGACTTTCAGATTCAAACTATGTTGAGTCATAGCTAGAAAGATCCCATGGGAATGCGGCAGTGTTTCTTACTCAATTTTATGAGAGAAAGTAGTATTTATAGATTCCTTCCCCTTAAAAAACCCCCAGCAAGTCAAATCTGCAGATGACACAAAGATAGGGAAGACAGCTAATCTAACAAATGATAGAATCCATGTACAAAATTGTGGCAAATGATAAAAATGAAATCTAATAACAATAAATGTTCAGTCCTATACTTGGTTCAAAAAAAATCAAGATATGGTAAGTTACTAATTATAAAGGAATAAATCAAAAATAAAATAAAATAAATTAATTCAAAACATTCCCCTCAACTTGGCTTCTGGCAGTAAAAATGGTTAAAGCTAAGAAGAATGTCTGCCAACTATGGGTTAGTCATCTTCATTATAAAAATACTTATTTAATACCACCTGTTTTAAAATTTTTCCAGTGTCACTATATTTTAGCCCCCTTCCTGCACTAAATTCTGGGTCTGGAGTCATAAAGATCTCAGTCAAAATGGCCTTCTCTCTGACATATATAAATAACACTGTCCATCTGTCATCTTCATGCCCTTGTGTTGGTCATTCCCTAAGCTTGCTTACCACATGGCTTGCTTACTATTTACTTATTTCTATTTAAAAATCCCTCTTTTCCTTCAAAATGTAACCTAATAGCTTCTTCCTATGTGAGATCCTTCCTGATCCAAACAGCTTGTTCCTTTTCTTCCAAAATACATTTTATTTAACTCTCTAGTATTTATTTGTATTTATCTTTTTTGTTGTTCACTCTCTCATTCATACTCCTTGAGAACAGGGACTGTTTCATTCATTGTTTTCCCTATCCCCAACAAATAGCACAGTATCTGCTTCCCAGTAGGCACTTAATGCTAGTTGGTTAATTAATTGTAAAGGATTCTGGAATGGAGGTCACTGTGGTTTTCACTAAATATTGAACACTTTGAATAGGTACTGATACAGACACAATGAATGAAACAGTTCTTGCCCTCAAAGAGTATATAATCATGCTTTCAAATTTGAGAAAACTAGAACTGAGCTCAAAGTCAATGGCTAACTATATTTTATGATACAACACTAAGATAAAGTGCTGGTTTTGGAGTTGGGAGAAAAGCTGGATTCAAAGCTGGCCTTCCAAATTTATGTAGCCATCTGCTTCTGGGGAGATTAGCTTCCTTCATGTACACATCTCACAGCCCTACTCTGGTCACTTATTGCTTGTGGAATTTGGGGTGTTAAGTTTTCTCATCTGAAAACTTATTAGTTTATATGATCTCTGTCACCATTTTAGCTCTAAATTTGTGCCTATATCTTCTCTGCAGTTCTGTTTCCACATTTGCAAAACAGGGTATCACCTGTAATCCTTAACTTGTAGAGTTGTTAGGTGGATCAAATGAGATAATCAATGTGAAGTGCTATGCAGATGTCAGCTATTATCATTATCTTCTTGTGATAATACCATTTTGTTATCTGCTAGTACCCAAATATCTTCCCCATTAGCCTTAAATCAAAACCATTATTATTGTTTGATATGATGAAATTTTTATAATTAATAAGATACAAAAGATGAGGAGTTATCTCAGGAAGACGTTATTAAAACTGTATCTGCCATTTTGAAGATTCCTTCATACCTGTTAGTATAAATTAGTTCTTGAATTATATGATCATGTAAAAGTAGTTTGTCAAATAAGGGCAGTTGGATTGTGCAGGAGAGAGAGCAAGAGTAAGATCTGAGTTCAACTCTGGCCTCAGACACCTCCTAGCTGTGTGACAAGTCACTTAACCTCGGTTGTCTCAGTTTCCTCATCTGGATCCAACATCTTTACCAAGAAAAAAACCAAACGGTCTCATCCAGAGTGACGTAACTGACAATAGTAACATATACAATGATATTATACATAATGAGATGAGGTAGGGGCCCCGTAATGAAGGAAGGGGATACTCACATGAATGAAAGCACTAATTTAATACTGAATCCTGAAGAATTCAAATATAAGACATAAGTTTCAAGCATCAGATCAGGAAGAGAGTGACAGAAAAGAGTAGAAGAGGAAAAAAGGAACAACCTAAGAACATACCAGATTAGGGAGGAAATGGCTAGAGAATGGTCTAAGAAAGCAATATGGAGGATGCTGAAGAATAATTTTCACATTTTTGCCTAGATCCAGGTCTAAATCATCTTCTGTTTACATATCAAACTTATTGACTAAATTTCCTTCCTCTATCTACTAACTCTTCAACTACCTGTAATTTGTTTTGTCACTGTTTACTAAATTCCTTCTCTCCCAGGGTACCAATAATCTCGTAGCTTCTAAATCTAATGATTTTCTTAGTCCTCATCTCCTCTACCTCTGCACTATTGGCAATGTGGAACAGTACCCTTTCCCATCATCCCCCCTTCCCCCACCAACCACCCTGAAAAATACTATCTCTTCTCAGCTTCTTTGACACTACTCTCTCTTAGTCCTAACTGTCTGAAACATCTTAGCCACTATTCACCTGATTTATGTTTCTGCTGCTCTAGTCTCCTAGTTGACCCATCAAATGTCTTGTCTGGGAGGAATAAAGTGACTCAGTCTTGTTTTCCTTGAGACTCATTATCTCTTCATCTTTGCCCAAGTCATTTTCCCCCTTAATCAGAGTTATTAAGCCATATGTAAAATTATTTTATATAAATCTGACATTTATGGTACAATGGAAAGAATTCTGGGTTTGGAGTCATAAAGGTCTCAGACACTTACTAGGTATATGATAAGTCACTTAACCCCTTCTGATTTCTAATTTTTTTCTCTGAAAATGATAACCTATAAAAAGTCAAATCAATATTGTCATTGTCTCTGGAAAGAGCAAGTCAATGAACTCCCCTATTATTATTATAGTCTTCATTTCCCAGACCGTAACTCCCTTTCACTTCCCCACAGACAACACCCCCCATCATTAGAAAGAAAAAATTTTTAGTGGGAAATTGGGAAAAATCTTTGAAGCAAGTTTTTCATTTTTAAAATCTATAGGGAACTGACTCAAGTTCATAAGACTAACAATTTTCAACTGATATATGGTCAAAGAAAATGAATGTGCAGTTTTCAGAGGAAGAAATCCAAACTATCAATAGTCATATTTTTAAAAAAAGTATAAATTGCTACAAGTTAGAGAATCAAAAAACCTGAAGTTCAATTTCTTATCAGATTTGCAAAATTGACTAACAAAAGAATATGACAAATGCTGGAAGGACTATGGAAAAACAGATACATTAATGCATTGCTGGTGGAGTTTTGAACTGGGCCAGCCTTTCTGGGGAGCAATTTAGAATTATGTCTGAAATCTATTAAATTATGTATATGTGTAACCCAGTAATACCACTACTAAATCTACACCTAAAGAGTTCCAAGAAAATGCAAAAGGATTCATAGGTACAAAAATACTTAGAGCAGCTCTTTTCATGTTAGTGGAGAATTAAATACTGGAAGAGTACTCATTAGTTTGGGGAATGGCTAAGTTATGTTATATGTATATGTGGGAATGCTATTGTGCTACAAGAAATGATTAAGGGGATGGTTTTAGAAAAACCTAATATATGTATATATCAATGCAAAATGAAGAGAAATAGAACCAGGAGAATAATTTCTACAATAACAGCACTATAAAAGACAAACCCCGATCAATATAATGGAACCAACCATAGTTCCAGAGAACTTTTGATAAAGTATGAAATCTACTTCCAGGGTATAAACTGAAGCATATAGGGAACTCTGTTTGGCTTGACTATATCTATGATGTTTTTCTTGCTTTTTCTCTCTCAGTAGATGGGGGGGGTGAAATTGCAAAAATTTGGAATTGGAAAATAAAATAAAGTTGAATTATAAATAATATAACTTCTTTGACAAAATTTAATATTGCTTACATAAGCACTTAAAATGCTTTCAAGTAACTGTGTCCTTATTTTGTTTTTTTCTTATGATCCCACTCCCCAAACCCACAAAGTATGACTTCCTTCAGTCTATTTTCTCTCTCCACATTCTCCCTTAGCTATTTCACCTTATCCAGTTTCACCATTTCAATTATAACCTCAAATAATTGCAAATCTAAGTTCTAATACTGTATTTCTAACCATTTATGTGCTTCTCTCTATTCAAAACTTAACATCTTCTCTTAAAAAAACACTATTCCTCCCAATTTTTCCTGTTTATATTGAAGGTGTCATCCTTCTTCTAGGTATCAAAGTTTCAAATCTTTGAATCATCTCATTCATGTTCCATCACCTGGCAAGATCCCATCAGTTATCAAGACCTACTGATTCTACTAAAATTTTACTGGACCTGTACCTTCCTCTGTATTTACATTGAAATCATCTTAGCCCAAGCCATTTATCTCTCCTGCCTTCAATCTATCATCTATCCAATTTATTTTTTAATTTGCCCCTCAAGTAACATGCCATTCTTCTCATACTACTTTCCTGCTTGAAGATCTTCATTGGCTGACTGCCTTCATCCTCAAACTTTCTCCTAGCATTTTATTAGGATCTCTCCTTTACCCTTCTCACATTCTATTTTGTCCCATATTTGTCTATTAAACAATAATGACAAGAAAGGCAGAGATGATCATTTTGTTTCACTGCAATTCTAGTAATTAAAATCACCTTGTACACAGCAGTCTCACAGACCGCATGCTGAATTTAATTCAATTTCTCCAGGTTCTTAAATACTCTATACAATGTAAAGACCCAGGGGCAAGTTTACATATATTTTCCTCATTATAACCCTGGTGCAAAAATGTTGGTGGCACTTATACAATAAAGTATACATAAACAATGCTTGCCTCTATTTAAAATATAGGGCCAATTCTCCAAATGAAAAATGGTCAAAGGATATGCAAAGGCAATTTACAGATGAAATTAAAGCAATCCAGTCATATAAAAAACTGTTCTAAGTCATTATTTATTAGAGAAATGCAAATTAAAGCTTCACTGAGATACCACCTCTCACCTCTCAGACTGGCCAATATGACCAGAAAGGATAATGATCATTGTTGGAGGGGTTGTAGGAAATCTGGGACACTAGTATATTGTTGGTGGAGCTGTGAACTCATCCAACCTTTCTGGAGAACTATTTGGAACTACGCCTAAAGGGCAACAAAAACGTGCATATCCTTTGATCTAACAATGTCACTACTGGGTCTATACCCTGAAGAGATGATGTAAAAAAAGGGTAAAAGTATCAGTTGTACAAAAATATTAAAAGAAGCCCTGTTTGAGGTGGCAAAGAATTGGAAATCAAGTAAATGTCCTTCAATTGGGGAATGGCTTAGCAAACTGTGGTATATGTATGTCATGGAACACTATTGTTCTACTAGAAACCAGGAGGCATGGGAATACAGGGAAGCCTGGAAGGATTTGCATCAACTGATGCTGAGTGAGATGAGCAATACCAGAAAAACACTGTACACCCTAACAGCAACATGGGAGTGATGATCAACCTTGATGGACTCACTCATTCCATCAGTGCAACAATCAGGGACAATTTGGGGCTGTCTGCAATGAAGAATACCATCTGTATCCAGAGAAAGAACCATGGAGTTTGAACAAAGACCAAGGACTATTACCTTAAATTTAGGAAAAAAAACCTGATATCTTATTGTCTGATCTTGCTATCTTGTAAGAGATGTTTTTCTTTTAATGTTTCTTCCTTAAGGTTATGATTTCTCTCTCATCACATTCAATTTGGATCAATGTATACCATGGAAACAATGTAAAGACTGCAAATTGCCTTCTGTTGGGGGGTGGGAAGCAAGATAAGGGGAAAAATTGTAAAACTCAAAATAAATAAAATCTTTAAATAAAAAAATATAGGGCCAATAATACCCATAAACAGATAAGGAAAAAAAGTTAATCCATGTTGACAATGGTGGAAACAGAGTTATGACATTTGTTGGAAGCCATACCATTAAAAATAATTTTTTGTTGTTGTTTCTTTAAATTTAACTTGAACTGCATGTATAAATCATAGAATCAAATTCAGAAGGAAGAGACTTTAGCAATCATTTAGATCAATGCCACCTCCTCCTACTCCATAGATGAGGGAACTGAGGCCTTAGAGGTCAAGTGCCCTATCCAAAGTAACAGAGGGAATAAGAAACAGGGACTGGAGGACAAGTTGTTTGACTCCAAATCCTATTGGCAAATTAAGTTTAGCAAGTTCTTTACCAGAAAACTTGAAGTTAACTGACCTCTATCCATATTTTCCAAGTTTACAAGGAATGCAGCAGACAGTGACCGACAACTAGTTATTTAACTTTAACTGGCTTTTAAAGAACAGAAAGAATACAGACTTTTTAATCCAACTATCAATGTTTTCTAATAGCTAATTTCTAGAGCTGAATGAAGAGTCTGCTTAGATCTCTTTTAATTGAAAATCTCAATGAATCTAGATGTATTAAGTACAACATTATGGGTAAAATATAATCCTGAAAAACAAAATGAATCCTGAAAAACAAAATGACAAGCCTAAGGCCACATTTTGTGTCAGGACCCAATATAATAAGATAAAAATTACAGCTCTCAGCACCTCTTTTTTCAAAAAAATCCTCTGTCAAAAATGTCCAATCTTTTCTAAGTGCTAGCATGTCTTCTTTATACAATAAAAGGAATGACTTTCCCTGAGAGAACTCGTTAAAAGAAAAAAGTTGGATACTCAATATTGGTAGTTCTTCTGGTCAGAAAGATATTATGAGAGAAGATTCCATAAGATCTCAGAAGATCTCTGCTCTTTTCCCCAGCTACTAAGTCAACTAAGAAAAATTCAACTTATAAATAGGGAAATTCAAACAATAAGTTTAAACAATGGTATAGATATGAGTAGTCTGTGCAGAAATACAAACATTAAATATTATATACTGAGATACACATATTCTCTATTCACAGTACAACTTTCTTCTTATGGTTAAACAAACTTTGTCATGGGAACATCATTTGGTATGACCCCCTGGAAATAAAGTGAACATTTATTAACACATTTTCTGGCATGTGTCATGTCTCTGTCACCAAGCAATGTCTTAATTTCGAATTCTTGTGTAAAGTCACCACTGTGACAAGCCCTGTCACTGCTCAGGGTCTGTATGAAGCTTCAAACTGCCTATTATCACCCATTGACAAACTCACCATTTTATGAAGAGCCCCCTTGCACCCTGACTTATCCTTTGTAACCAGAGTAAATAACTAACAATTCATTTTGTAACCTTGACTTTGGAGTCCAGCCTTTCCACCCTTCTCTTTTTTTCTTCTTCCTAAACAAGTGACAAAGAACAAGGAAGCTGATTGAAGGGGTCCATTATGTATCAACTTAAAGAAAGGCAAAGTGATTGATGAAACCAGCAGTCACCTTCACTGCTAGCTACTGCACCTGTATCCTTTTTGTCAAATGACCTGAAAATCCTGCTGACAGTTTAACATTCACTACAAGGATACACACAGTATAGGACTAGAGTTTTCAATATTTTTATTTGCACTGGAACCTTTAGGGGTTTAATTCAAAAACTAAAGAAATTTCACAAATTTCCAAGTCTTATATTTACCTCTCACATTTTCTCTGACTTCTGTCGAGTTGCTTTTCAGAATACCCTCCTGAGACAGGTAAACTACAGGCTCACTTCAGGTTTTACTACTGTTGTTAGTAAAGAATCTGATTGTTTTCTCAGCAGGATTTCCCAGCTGGGTGATTCAAGAAGCACAATTAATTTCATTGCTGGAGAAGAAATTATTATCTTCCAGTCTCCCTCAGGGAAATAGTCAATAGTAGTTTTAAACTTTTTTTCTTTTCAAAAATTAATAGTCAAGAAGCATGCTCACAGTGGGTTGAAATCCTTCTGTAATGTTGTTACATTTGTTTCTCAATTGTCAATGTTTGTTACTTTAGTGAAGTCATTAGCTAATTAAGAGTCACTGACCATTTTTGGGGGAGAGAATATGATATAAAAGTTCACTTAAATTAAAGAACTTCAGTAATTTCCCTATAGCACTGAATTTACTCATAAGTCTACTATGGATGAAAAATAAAAATTTCACTACGCAATAGTGACAACACTTAAGAGGCAACTGCCCCTCAAAAGAAGCTCCGGGGCTCTGTGTGGGGGACACAGCGCCATTTCCTCTGGGCATTTATTACCTGTTAAAAACCAATCTTTTGGTGAGTGGCAGTTCAGGGTTTTTGAGAGCAAGCTGCAATATTTCTTCGGGTCTGCAGAGTCATAATTAAAGCTGAACTGAGCGGAATTGGAGAGGGAAGGTCAGCAAGGTGCCGTATGAGAGATGAGGCTGGGCTGATGGGCACCAAATGAACAAATTATGATGGGCCCCACTCAATGTGATGAGGTCAAATGCTTGTTTCTACCCACTGACAGTTCAATTTCCCTGAAATGTCTCTCGGTTCTCTATGAGCTAATTATGAATGAAAAGTTATCAACTGCCCACACCAAAAGGGGCTTAAATACTATTTCTTGGAGCTCTTAATGTCAAAATATTTTTCAAAACAGCATGCTGTCCTAGCATTTTTCCTCAAACACAATGCTTGGGTTAATCTAAATACCAGTAGAAAACTACAAGGTTTTCTTCTTCTGCTAACGATGTGTGATTGTGTGTGTGTGTGTGTGTGTGTACAAAACGATTTTAGCATGTGTCTGTCAGTTCAGCAAAAAAGTTTTTGAAAAAATCTTATCAAGCAAATCTATATTATGCTCACAACTCATTTCGACAGTAATAACGGTACAGCTGTGTAGGATTTTGCATATCACAGGCTACATAATCTTCAAATAGAACCATATATTTTTCCAAGAATGATAATACTGGATTATTAGCTTCTGAGCATCAATACTCAAGATTTACTCCGGCACACAGGTTTATTACCCAAAATCAGATCAAGAACAATTGACAAAATGCAAACTCCTTTTGTAGAATCTCAGTTTTCAAGATACAATTTTCCACAGTCTGCCTTTATGATGGACAATTATTTTCTTTGCATCTATAAGCATAAATGCTTACAACTTCTTTGTAAAATCTTAGACAGTTAATAAATATCTGACAACTTCAACTAGCTAATTTAAAAAGAAGTTTAAATGCCTTCAATCAGTCACCATGAAAAACTAGCAAATCATAATAGAAAACTGGAGTAAAAAATAGTCAGTTTTCCAGCAATGTTAATTATCAAAAGTTAGTACTCAGGAGCTCAGATTAAAGGATACTTCATTTAAAAGTAATATAGTGTATTCTAAGTAGAATGAAGATTATACCAAAGCTAAAGTTATACTTAAAATAATTATAAAATTAATTCCATGATAGCATTTTGAAAAATAATACACTTCTCACATAATGTGTCAACTTAGTCCATTTCAGGGAGCAGAACACTGCTTAGGGCTATTCTGATTTAAGAACATTATACTAAAATACGTAAACAGGAAAAGGTAGTATGAAAAAGGTGAATTATGATTCATACAATGATAGCAGAGTATTTAAAACATTAAACATGAACTGTGAAAAGCTTTTGCATTTCAAAAGAATCTCAAATTCTACTCCTATAATATGCAGAACAAAATATCTAGTATCAACAATCATTATTACATTTGACATGATATACTCTGTGCCATAATAGTAATCAACCATTATTTTTTTTTAAAGGATCATCCTATACCTTTATGTTTAGGTATTAAATTCAGAGAAATGTAGTTTGTTCATTATAGAACCTTTTTAGGAGTTGATTTTTTCTAATTCTTATTGTAATTGCATTGTTCTAATCCTGTATTATAAAGGCAGCTGCTTGCCTATCATTTGTACTTTCCTCGTTAATCCTGACTCAGTGAATTAACCTTTAATTACAGCCGTTAAAATTGAAATGAGCCTCTTGTCTGGCTGGGGCTGCCCTCTTTCAGTGCATGATTCTGATGAAAATTTTTAGGGTCAATGAATATGTCCCATGTCATGTCTGATAGCTGCTAAAGATGTGAGGAGGTAAATGTTACTTTAGAAAGATGTGATTTAAATTTTTAGAAGATAAGCTTTATTGACAGCAAAATAAAATTTAAAAAATATGATTTTCATTATGTTTATCAAAGCTGTATAGGAATAACTTAAAATAAGATGTAAGATATACATTACAGGTTGTAAAAATTCATTTAGTCAAATAATTTAAAGCAATAATTCCTTTGATTTTCTTAAAACTACTATAGATTAACATAATAAAATTAAGATGTGTATAAAGGGAAGGTTCATACATATTTTCTGAGTATATGCTGGACAAGAATAACTTCTAGATCTCCGAAGGGCATAATAAACTAATATATTATCAACAGATTACTTAAACTGACATTCGAGGAGAGATCCATAGGAATGAAGTTGAAGAACAAAAAGATGAGACACTTTGGATTAAGGTATGTAGTAACTCTTCCTTCTAAATATTAAAAAAAATCATCTGAAAGCAGATTTTAGCATGTACTATTTTACTCATCAATAAAGACAATTTTAACAAAATATTTGTCAATCATTATTTATTTTTCATAAATGCTTATAATACATTGTTATTTAGTCAATACAAGGGACATAAATATATGAAAACAAATCTGGGAAATTAAGGTTGCCATTCCATCAGCTATAAACTAGCTTCAGTTTATAAAATAGAGTTAAAATTTAAACTTTCTACAGTTTTCTATAAAGTGCTCTTGGAAAATGTAAAATTATGAATTTCAGAATTTAGGGTATGTCTCTGCTTTAAGGATAGAAGTTGTCTAAAGTTTCTTTGCTTTTTTGGATTTAAAGTTAATGAGATCTTCAAAAATTCCTAAAGATTTGGGAGAGGCATTTATATATTCAGTAATCCAAGGCAGCTACAAGTATAGAGAAATAAGCTTTACTGATAGGATTTATAAAAGCTGTCTGTAATTACAGTGCTATGATTTGAATAATAGGCTCTCTGACATATCCTAAGATAAGTAGCTGCTACATTTCTTTGCTATTAGGGTCATATACTGTACTTATCTATTTTTACTCTATGCTCTCGTTTCTTTGATAATAAATTAAATTCTTAGTGTTAGTTCAGTGTGTGCCCTACAGTTAAATTCATTTTTTCTTACATTGAAAGGGGAAAAAAAGAGTATGCTTAAACTTCATGATCCTTTTTTCCTTTCTTATTTTGTCTTTTACAAATCAACAATTGAATTCAAGGTAAATTCATTAAGTACCTACCATGTACAAAGTACTGTGAACTCAAATAGTTTATTCATTTTCTAAGAATGGTTCCATAAGGCCAAAGATTTGGTGGTGATTTTTTTTTTAGGTTTTTGCAAGGCAAACAGGGTTAAGTGGCTTGCCCAAGGCCACACAGCTAGGTAATTATTAAGTGTCTGAGACCGGATTTGAACCCAGGTACTTCTGACTCCAGGGCCGGTGCTTTATCCACTACGCCACCTAGCTACCCCTGGTAGTGATTTCTAATAGATTAAAAGGGTTTCAAAAATTAACCTGTTTTGATATTCATTACATAACTAAGAAAAGATACTTTGAAGGTTAAAAAGAAATGCATTCTAATGTATTTTAATCCAATAGAAGCAACAAGTTTTATCCTAATACAGGATGACTGTAAAAAGCCAGAGAGTTGTTATTCATATAAATTCAATTAACTTTGGATATGAAAAGAGTAGGAGAATTCTTTGTGCACACTTCAGCTTAACATTGGTCAAATCTTGCTATTATATAATCCATGATAGAATTTTTATTTCAATCTTATTTTATTTTTCATTATAACATATTGTGAGAAAACTTATTCTTGGTGTAAAACAGCTACCCTACTGATCAGTATGGAAAAAGAACATGCATAATTCATCTAACAGGATCACAGAATTTAGACATGTAAAGGACATTAAAACACATTTAGTTCAAATGCTTTATTTATATTGCAAATAAGGGAATCCAATGAAAGTTAACTAACTTATGTACACACACACACACACACACACACACACACACACAGACAATAAAGGATAAACCTGGGATCTGAAATCAAGTCCTATCACTCCAAATCCAGCAGTCTTTAAAAATGTACAATGTGCCCTCTTCCAAAATATTTGAAGGAAGAAGAGAATCATTTTGGTATATGCCTAGAATTTCATTATTTCCTTGTTTTAAATGAAATAAACTGAATAAATCATTTGATGCATGATTACTCACTAAAGATAATTACTTCATTCCATTCAATTTGTTTAACAAAAACAAAAAAAGCAGCCCATTAAGGTCCTAAAAGAAGTAAGCATGATTGAGAACATAAAAATGACTAAGACAGATCTGAATCCTGGTTGGTTGTGCTCTTTGGCACAGTGGGGAGAGGTCTGGAGTTGGAGTCAGCGAGGTATGCCTGTATGCAAAATAATAACACTTGCTCTATCTGTAGAATTTACAAGTCTTTGTTATATGAGATAATGAGTTTTGAGGTCTCTTTTACCGTTAGCCTGTTAATATATGGAATCTCAGGATCTTAAAATCTAGGGAGAAAACAAGGATAAAACCAGAAAACCAGACAAGGCGAGGGAGAGGCCCAGTGGAAAGAGAGTTGTTCCTATAGTCAGGGGATCTGAGTCCAACTCTGACCTCAGCAATTTACTAGCTATGTAACCCTGGGCAAGTCACTTAAAATTCTTAAATCTTATTGAAGAAGAAAATGTCCAACCACTCCAGTATCATGGGCAGTCAGAGTCACTAAAAGTTGGACACGACTGAACAATAACAACAATGCAGAAAAGCTATTAGGTACTAAGTGATTTCAAGGGAAGGAGAAACCGTGCTGAGCTAGGAAACTCTGTTAAGAGTTTGAGGCAGGAGGGTCCATCTGAATCTGGGCTTGACCTTTGAGGAGTGCTAAATGTTAGGCAAAGGCATTGGGCCCCAACTCAAAAGGTAACCAGCTGAGAACCAGCTTATGAGCAATGCTTTATATGGTTCTTATTCCAGAACATTTCTCATTATAACAGTATTTGTTGAAGAGGTGCTTGACCTACACAGATTTTCTTGAAACCAATTCAAATAACTGCTCAACAAAATCCTTGTGTCGGAAAATTAATAAAACTTTAAAAAGCACAAACAGAGCAAGTTTAGTACCTTCTGATAATCTAATAAAGGGAAAAGATGATGATGGTTTATTTTAACTTAGACACAAATGATGCAGTGTGGGAATGAAACGATGCCATATTTTAAAGTTTAATTTAAAAATTAAAGCAACTCATACTTAGAAGAGAACTGAATCAAATACTAAAATGGGACGTGGCTAGGCAAAGGAGACACAAAATGCTGTCAAACTTTAATTAAAAAATGTTTTCAATTTAAGCAGACCCAGGCCAGTGATTTTTCATTATTTTTACCACACTTCCATGACTACTGACATTTTCATCAGAACAAATAAAGGATTTTTTCCAAATTTATCATGACAAAATTATTTTTAATTTTATTCTATAATTTCTCCCATCCCCAACTCTGAAATCTTGAGCCTAAGCACTTAAGAAATAGCTTGGTAAAATTTTTATAAATACTATAATGAAAAAAGTTCATGCCAGTCTTCTCTTTATGTCAGGAAATGAACTTTACCAAAGCAATGTTATCTGTTCTCACAGATGAAACTACAATATTTAGTGAATATCTATCAGATGATCTATAAAGTGACCATCTATTCTGACTGAAAATCTAGAAGATGACTGAGGCTTTGACAGCTACAAGAGGAGTAACTGCACAAAGCAAGAAAGAGGGAAGACCACTATGAGATATGTCAGTAACAGTTAACGTAAAGAAAAGTGAAAAATTATGGCCCACACATGACAAACGAGCAGGCTGAAATATTTTTTTTCTTTTTTACTATTAAAAAGTTTGAGATATTTTATTTAGAGAAATGCAAATATGCCTTTGATTGTTAGAAAATGCCTTAAGTAATCAGATATAAGATGCAAAAAGTACACTGAAAAACTCCGAAAGACATACAAATATTCAAGTACCAAAGCTACTACTCGACATTTATCTATTTCTAATGTGATAGAAAATTGGTTGCTAAGGCAGGAGGATCTGAGTTCAAGAAAAATCACAGCCAGCTGACCATGTTCAAAAAGCTAACATTCTAACATCACCAGGTAACCTTAGCAAGTATGTTACAGATAAATTTCTGACCTGAATTGGTAGAGAGAATTTGCCTACTAAGTTTCCCAATAATGAAATGGCTGACTTAGACCCAAAATGAATGAATGAATGAGTGAATAAATGGGTTGAGGGAAAAAAAACAAAAACAAACACCCCACTATTATAATAGGGGGAAAATTTCATATTGGGAGCATTCAATTCTGCTTCAGTGGTGTATATCTTTTTCTTTAAGACAACTGGGGGGCAGCTAGGTGACACAATGGATAGAGCAACAGCCCTAGAGTCAAGAGTACCTAGTTCAAATCCAGCCTCAGACCCTTAATAATTACCTGTGTGGCCTTGGACAAGCCACTTAACCCCATTTGCCTTGAAAAAAAATAAAAAAAAAAGGTATTATAGTTGCTGGTGCAATTCCTTTATTATCTTATTGCCCCAGCTAAACTGGCAGACTTCTCTATCATTAGATTTCTCTTATACCAATAAGGTCAAAGCCTTATCCTTAATGAAAGGGAAAAGCACCTTAACTAATTGTCACTCTTTCAGAGAATAGTAGAAATTATATGCCTACTATTTTTCTATGTTTTTAATAGAAACTCTAAGTTACATAAAGGAATCCTTTCAATTGTTGGCTATTAGTTTATACATATAAAACTTTCCTCTGTCAGTTTAAATTCAGTTATATCCTTGAGACTGTTTCTCTTATGCCTTTTTAACTACTGAGATCTGGTTATATCAGTTGAAAGGTTTCTTGGAAATTTTCTGGTTACACTGCCAAGTTTTAAAGCATTTTTCTAAGGGAAATTTCAAACTACCTACCGTGAAGAGAACTAAGCTATGGACAATCTAATATCACTTGATTCCAGTTTATTCAAGTTGGTGCAACTGTTTTTTCTACAAATATCAACATGCTGCTTAATTCCACCACCAAATAACACTGTAAAGGGGTGAATACTGCAGAAACAAAAATAGCCATCATCATTTTTTCTTCTGGCCAGAGAGAAGCGGTTGAGATAATCAAATAATAGGGGAGAAAACACACACACACACACACGTAAATATCTAGAAGGTAAGTCAGAGGCAAGAAGACAAATTCTTTTAAGTTCTGCCTCAGGAACCTATAGTGTGTAATATCATCAGTAAGCCCCTTAACTTCTCCAGGAAATTCTCTAAGACCATAGTTATACATGAGCAGCTGATCTGCACTGTTAGAATGAATCAATACTGAGAACTCTCCAGATGGATTATATCAAAACCATGCTTATAGTTCTTAGGGCAAAGTTTAGACAGAGATAAGTATTAAATATGGATATATACTTAAGAATCGGTTAAGTCAATGTTCTATTATTCATTTAAATTTGGGTTCACTGAAGAATGTCTTACTTTCAATTCAATGAATGTTATCACCAATTTTTTATGAAAATATTGATTCTGTGAAATAATTGGCTTGAAAATGTTTTTGTTATTACAAAGAATTTTGTTTTAATAACATAAACAAGCATTCCATTGGAAGAGCAGAATTGTAGGAGTGACATTTGTACTATAAATGCAACTAGAAGACATGAGAGTTGCAGCTAAATTAGTTCACAAGTTCTTGGAGAACTAGATAGTTTCATTTTTTATTTAAAAGCAACAAAAAAAAATAACGATGAGAAACTTGGGTCATTTCTCATTGAAATACTCATGATAAACATAAGCAAAGAGATCACCACAAACAGAAAAGAAAAGCACTTTATATGCCAACGCTGCTTTCAGAAGAAAAAGATAAGGAAATTCTACAGAGAACTCAATAAGAGATAATGCAATCCTGCTCTCCTCTAGGTATGGAAAAGTGAGAATTATGCATCTTGAATTTGGCCAAAAATGGACCTTGTTATTATATATTCTTTGGTATAGCTTGATAGGGCTTTTCTGGTTCATTTTTGTTTTTTAAATTATAAAGACTAATGATTTTCAAGGTTCCTGCTTGTCAGAGAAGGATATATCAGAAATTTATTGTTATGCAAAAACCATAAAGATACCAATAAATTAAAAAAAAACTCATTAAGATCTATTAAACTGAATTTAAATAGTTGAGGACTGGGGTAAGAAGTAATCATAGGGAAGATCAATGAAAAATTTTAGAAAATATGGTTTAGAAGACTCTATCTATCTATCTATCTATCTATACGTTAACAACAACCCTATGTGATGATCAGTTATGATGTTCTTAGATGATCTCATCAGTTCAGTAATCAAGAAAAATCTAAAAGATTCATGATGGAAATTCCTATCCATATCCTGAGGAAAAAACTGTGGAGTCTGATTGCAGAGCAAAACAAACTATTTTCATTTTTAAAAATATGTTTTAGATTATTTTTTCATGGATTTTTTCCTCTTTAGTTCTGATTCTTCTTTCATTAACATGACTAATATGTTAAATATGTTAAAGGCAATTGCACATGAAATTACTGACTGTCAAGAGGAGGAAGGGGAGGGAAGGGAAGAAAGAAGAAAAATGTGGAACTCAAAACCTTACAAAAAGATGAATGGTGCAAACTATCTTTGCATATAATTGGAAAAAATAAAGTAATATCAAAAAAAGAAAATATGGCTTAGAAACCAGAAATAAAATAGGCTAGAGTTTGTAGAATACAAAGAAGCTTCAGGCTTATTTACTGTTAAAACTTGCTTCAAAAAGTTAGAAGATGCTGGACATAGCAAGTAACAAATATACATAAAAAAGAAATAGAATTTATTTGGACAGAAAATGACTATCAGTAAGAGTCATTTCTGAATCAGTTGTATATTCATAGTCAGACCATAAAATTTTTAGAGTAAAAATTAAAATAAATTCCAAATAAGAAAAAGAATATAAAGATGAGATGCTATAGAAGATAATTAAAATAATTTCAAGTTCAATTACTTAAATAAGCTACTGTTCCTGATGAATTAAGAAAAGGGTAAAAGTATTAATATTATCATAGTGTTTCACCATTTCCTTTAGAATTTAGAACTTAAAGTGATACAAAGTAATTATCACAAACAAGAAGGGGAAATAAGCCTAGAAAGTGCTTCAGTTAATAAACCTTGTGTATTTGAAAGTAGCTTACAGTACAAAAAACTAGAACACAAAACTGACAAAAAAGACTGAAGAACTGCCACTGGTTTGGGTAGACAGATGGATATAAATGATCAAAGGCTAAACTTTAAGCAGAGTTTTGAGTAAGAATACAAATAATTACAAGAGATTAAGAAGAAAGTAGGTGAGAAGGAAGAGGCAGGATGTAGACAAGAGTACATTTTTTTTAAGGTTTTTTTGTAAGGCAATGGGGTTAAGTAGCTTGCCCAAGGCCACACAGCTAGGTAATTAAGTGTCTGAGGCCAGATTTGAACTCAGGTACTCCTGACTCCAGGGCTGGTGCTCTATCCACTGTGCCACCTAGCCACCCCAAGACTACATTTTAAAAAGATATCTGGAAAAGGAAGAGAAAGAGGAAGATGGAAGGCTTGGGTTGTGAAAAGGCAAAAGAAAAAATTTTAGGGATATTCAGTTTCTTACTCAAGTAAAATAACTGAAATATACATTTAAAAGTATAATAAAAATGCAAAGTATCCTTTCTTGCTGATGTTATAATACAAATATAACATTGAAAAGATTTAATTTTTAACAAAATTAGTATTTTTTTATTTTGAAATTTTTACAATTTTTCCCCTAATCTGTTTCCCTCCCCCCCACCCCTCACAGAAGGCAGTCTGTTAGTCTTTACATTATTTCCATGGTATACATTGATCCAAGTTGAATGTAATGAGAGAGAAATCATATCCTTAATGAAGAAAAATAAAGTATTGTGCCTGATTGTTGCACTAATGGAATGTGCCAAGTCCATCAAGGTTGGTCATCACCCCATGTTGCTGCTAGGGTGCACAATGTTCCTCTGGTTCTGCTCATCTTGCTCTGCATCAGTCCATGCAAATCTTTCCAGGCTTCCCTAATTCCCATCCCTCCTGGCTGCTAATAGAACAATAGTTCATCACATACATATACCACATTTTTTTTAAGCCATGCCCCAATTGAAGGGCATTTACTTAATTTCCAATTCTTTGCCACCATGAACAGAGCTGCTATGAATATTTTTATGCAAGTGATGTTTTTTTTAATATAACATTAAAACATTCTTGTTTAAGAGTAAACATAATACCCCCCCACCCCAAAAACCTATAGACCCTCATGAGAAATAAAGTAAAGAGAAAAAAAAATGTGTTTCAGTCTGGGTTCTGCTACCATCAGCTCTGTCTCAGGTGGATCACATCCTTTATGATAAGTCCATCATAAAAGTTACTTCCATATTTTTACACTGTTGCTGTTGTAGATTGTAATTCCCTCCATCCATTCTTCCCCAATACTATATATTACATTTTCTCTCTCCTTTCACTGTGTCCCTGTTCTAAAATGTGCTGTAGGGTAGCTGAGTGGTACAGCAGACTGATCACTGGCCCTGGGGCCAAGAGGTCCCATGCCCTTATACCACCCCTGAGACCCAGCAACCATCTGGCCCCATGGTCCCAGACAGGTCACCCAATCCCAGCCCCTTGCAAGAAGTAAAAAAAGAAAATCCATTATATCTGATTATTTTCTGCTATAATCTTCCATCTCCTCTCATTTCTTTTCCCAATTTTTCTTCTATCTCTCCCTTACTTGATTTTCAAAATCTTTTTTGAGCTCTGTCATAGCCTGAGCCCAACTTCCATTTTTCTTGGGAGTCTTTAGATGCAGGAGCTTTTACTTCCTCATCTTCAGATTGAGTATTTTGATCCTTTTTGGGATCATAGACAAAGAATTTCCCAATGGTGTTCCTCTTTTTTTCTGTTTACTCATTTCTCCAGCCTGTGCCTGGTCCTGAGCTTTTGAGTATTATTGGGATACCCACTTTGGGGGGTTTTTTGGGACACCCCACTAGGAACTTTATTCCTCTAAGGTCTTATGTTCTCTTGCCTGTGCTTTGATATGTAGATGACCACAGGCACTCCCCTCTGCCCTAGAGCTGCGAGGAGGGTCCCTGTTATCTTAGTATGGAAGGCCAAACGACAACCTGGATCTGAATGTGGGCAAACAGCAGAGTCCTGCCCCAGGAAGAGCAGAGAGATTTTCTACAATCTCCCTTGACCCCCTTACTATCTGTGGGCTGTGCTCTGGAGGTGCAGGCTGGCCCCAGATTCCTGCTGCAGGTTCTCACTGCAGGGCTGCTCTGAGGCTGGTGTTTCTCATTACACACGCATTCTAGTGCAGCGGAGTTCTCTCACCTCCCCTTCAAGTTGTTCCCAGTTGATCCCAGCCCAGGGCTGGGCTGAGTTGTGCTAAGCTGCGGCTGGGGCTTTTTTCCCAACCCCTGGTCCTGGTGAAACATAGCTTTCCCCCGGAACTTCTAAGTTATCTTGGACTGGGAAAATGTATCACTCAGTATTTCTGTGGGTTCTGCCCCTCTAAATTTTGGCTAGAGTCATAATTTGATGGCTTTTGGAGTCGTAGTGGGAAGGAATTTCTGGGAAATGCTGCCATCATGCTGCCATCTTGGCTCCACTCCCAAGAAGATTGATTTATTAATTCTCTAGTTTTTTTCTTGTAATGCTTGTTATTGGTTGAACTAAAATAAAGTTTTGAGGAGTGAATTAATTTTGTCCTCTGATTTTTTTTTGAATCTTAAATATAGAGATAGGACATCTAAAATTATATAACAGACAAGATTTTAGATAGTAGAGATGAATAAGTACAAGCCCTAGATTTATGAATTTAATGATTTGTATTTTCCCTCTCTAATCTTTACTATAACGGATTTATTTATGCAAAAACTTTAATTCCTCCAAAGAAAGGTGGTAGCTATAGATATAAACATTTCACAGATTTGATATGGAGAAGTAGATCAGTGGAATTGTGAATATCCTTCACTTCCGTTTTTCTACTTGACATTCTATACATAAGAGCAATAGTTAACATTTACTGAGCAATTTGTACTTTTAAAATGCCCCCAAAATATTAGTTATTTTTCCACACATCTTGGTGCAACAGGCTAATGCTACTTCTCAATGGTAAAGACCAGGGAAGTTAAGTGATTCCTTTGTTCTGATCATCCTGAATAACTGAAAACCCAAAGAATATGAGTATTTAGTAAATCCAAATTTTCTTCCCAATTTAATCAGCTACCTTTACCTTACAATCCTTCCCATTAGAGGTATTTCCTTTTACATATCAAATCTGGGGGCAAAACTGACAATAAAGAAAAATGATTATGGAAAAACAGGCATAGGTGGTGCTGATGGAGTTGTGAACTGATAAGTTTCACTCTAGAAAGAAACTTGGAACTACATCATCATCATCAGAATTACTCAGTTGTGCATGGTTATTAACCCAGTGATTCTAATACTAAGTCTATAAATCCCATGGAAATGAAAGAAAGAGGAAAAAGCTTCCATATGTACAAGATAATTTTAGCAGCTTTTCTTGTAAAAAAAAACTGGGGAATGAATAAACAAATTATGGTATGTGAATGCAATAGTAATGTGTTATAAGAAATAAGATTAAGTGAAACTGAAATAATAAAGGGATTTAGAGAAATTTGGGAATAACTGCATGTAAACTCTATTATCAACATTGTGCGAGTAAATAATTTGGAAGAACTTAAGAACTGTAGTCAATTCAATGATTAATCACAATTTCAGAGGACTGATGATGAAGAATAATACCTACCACCTGACAAACTGGTAAGCATTAATACATAGAAAAAGACAGACATTTTTGGACATTGCCAATTTGAGAAATTTTCTTTAACTATGCTAATTTGGTAAAAAGCTGTGGTTTTTCTTTCTTTGGGAAAAGGAAGGAGAAAAGGGGAAAATGCTTGATAATTGAAAAACATTTCTTGACGAAACACTTTACATACATTATCTCATTTGAATTAAAAATGGATAAGATTTGAATATATCCAAGAATTTTTATAAAATCACAATGTGGGGCTATATTAAAAAACTACTTTTCAATCTTAATTATTTTCCTTTTAATTAGGAAAGCAACAGTATATGTGGAGGCTTAAAAATCATTTTCAAATTGAAGTATTTTTAAAATTACTTACATTGATGACAGGGGAAGAAGCTGACAAGTTTAAACCCTCCAGGTCAGCTATTAAGCCTGGAGAAATAGCTGGTGTGAGAACTGCTCCTGGTGTGGATACTGGGTTAACTGAAAGAAAAAGTCCAAATTACCAAATGCACATTAAAATTTGATTCATATCATTAAAGGCAACATTTTTATTTTGTTCATAGACATAATTGAATTACTTTGATTAATAAATGCATGACAATTCCACTTAACATCTTGATTTAGGTAAGTTAATAAATATCAAGTTCTAGCAATTACTATTCCTCTCTTACAGAAAAGAGAATCTTACAAGTTTTGAAATAGTTTAAAAAAAATCCAATAAATGGAAATGATAAATGCTAACACTACGGACAACTGTTATCGGAGTTCAGAGGACAGATAACAGAGTGGTCAGAGAAGGGGGAAAAAAATTTAAAAGAAATCATCGATGTATGGTTTGTGTATGGAAATAAGAAACAAAGCTAGAAAAGTAGTTTAGGGTTAGATTATGCAGATCAGACTAAAGAGCTTGGATTTATCCTATGCAAAACTACCTTAAGAAAAATAAGAACTGATTTTATATGGTGCTTACAAAATACTTATCCATATATTAACTTGACTAAGCTTCATAACACCCCAGAACACAGAGTTGCAGGAGTTTCTATCCTCATTTTCCAGGGAGGCTGTTGAAGATCAAAGGCATTAATGAATCATATCACACAGCTAGGAGAGGTCAGGCACAGGATCTGATCACTGAATCTCCTGATTACAGATTTAGCAGGTTATCAGTGGGGGAGGAACTGTCTTAACATGGGGAATGGGGAGATACTGAAGGATATGCTGGTGGGGGGAGTGCAAGAAAAAACCTGACCTTTTCAGAAGCTGAATTCAAAAGCATTATAGAAGATGACCACAGTAAAGCACAAAGTAGAAGAAGATCAGAGGTAGGGGGAAAAAGTTAAAAGTAGGAATCTAGATGTGATCTCCAGAAAGAGAACTGTTGAACTCTGAGTACAGATTGAAACTTACTTTTAAAACTTTATTTTTCTAGTTGTTTTTTTTTTGGGGGGGGGTAGGAGAGTGTTTTCTTTTGCAACATGAATAATGTAGCAGCATTTCATGTGTAAAGTTTATATCATATCACTTGCCTCCTCAATGGGTAGAGGAAGGGAAGGAAGGAGGAGAGAATTTGGAATTCAAAATTAACAAACCGAATGTTAACTTTTTTTACATGTAATTGGGAAATATTTAATGAAATGAATATAAATATTTTTAAAAAGAGCAAAAATGAGAAGAAAAAGAACTAAACTAAGGTGGAAGCAATGAAACAATAAGAAGATACAGTAATATGAAGAATATTAGACATGGAGATACAATAGTAAAACAATGTTGCAAAGGTCACATGGTCAAAGTAGTGATGACACAGAAATGAAATTCAAGTGCCTTCATGTCTAGTTTTCTTTCTACCAGAACAAATCACTTTTATTTTTCAAACATACTAGAATCATCATCATCATCACTGCCCATAAAGTTATTCTTCTCAGGTGGCAAAACATACCAGTATAGCATAAATATACCTAAGTAGTATATAAAAATACTGTCTATAATGGAGAAGGGAGGAAATACAGATTACGTTCAAGATTTATAAAACTCCCTACTCTAATAATTTGTTGTTTGTTTTTGCAAGGTTAAGTGACTTGCCCATGGTCACACAGCTAGGTAATTATTAAGTGTCTGAGACTGACTTTGGACCCAGATTTTCCTGACTCCAGGACTGGTGCTCTACCTACTGCGCCACCTAGCCACCCTCTAATAATTATTAAAACGAATAACCCTGGGGACAGCTGGGTGGCACAATGGATAGAACTGGAGTCAGGAGGACCTGAGTTCAAATTCAGTCTTTCAAACACTTGATACTAGCTGTATTAACCCCATTGCTTCACCCCTCTCCTCCCCTCAAAACGAAAGAATAACTCTGTTATAATACAGAGTTTTGCTAATATTAAAAACAAAAACACAAAATAAATTTTTGATATTGAAAATAGACTGATAAGACTAATAGTTTTAAGTCTAGAAAGATGAAGATATTAGCTCATATTTTCAAGAGTTTTCCCATAAATTCACTATGCGTAAGTACAGAGAAATCATGCCTACTCTGGCCACAAAAAAGAAAAAAGCTATGTATTACAATAGATTAATAACTAGCTCATTTTGTCTAATAACCATCTTGTAGTGCAAATGATTAAAAAGGGATATATTTGCAAATTTAAGAATGAATGAGAACTTTCATACTAAATGATTTAGGATGTAGTAGTTTTCCATTTATTAATTAAATGTAACACAAAATTGTACAATGTATATCACAGACCTATAAAAGAAAATGACTGAATATATATCAGCTTTTTTGTAATACCCCCATTTAAATGGTTGAGGTCATGTTATTTATCATTAAAATATTTTCATTTTTATAAATCATAAAATATAACTGGAAAATACTAAACCTATTACTATCTTTGATTTGCCTTTCAAAATGTAACATCCAGAGATCTAAACACAGTTTCTCTTAATATCAAATGATTCTTATGACATTAAGAATATAATTTCAGCAAATGTCTAGTCAAGATACTCAAGTCAAAACTAAGAAAACCAAGGCTTATTGAGGTTAAATAACTTTCTAAAGGTCATTCACACAGATAATTACCAGGAGAAACAGAATTAAAACCTAGGACTGACTAGTCAAGACTTGTATTCTTTGTAGCAATCCTCATGTTCAAAAAACAGAACAAGAGAATGAAATTTTTTTTAGCAGTGCTAAGACCATTCTATTGACCTAATTAGGAAACGAGGTCCAGGGGAAATTCTGATTGCATGTCTACTGAATCCCTAAGTAACACTGAGCAAATCTAAAAGTTTTGTGTTATACTTTATTCTTAAATAAAATGTAAATACATTCTTCTTTTTTGAGCTATTCATTAAAGTAATTATAATAATTTGCATTGATATGGCACTTTAAAGTTTGCAAAGAAGGTAAGGGAAAACAACAATAATACTATACAAAGAATGGAGTTTTGAGTTACCCACTACCCCTAATGTTGTATTATTAAATCTGAGTCCACCTGTCTCATAGATACTATGTGTACATGCAAGAACAACCAAGCTGTGAAGAAAATATTTTGTATCAACTGTTCTTAAGTCTTAGTAAATTATCTTGTTAAAAACCCACTGAGCTGACTAGTTGATGGGAAGCAGTGTTAATAGGACTACCCACAGGTTACTCCTAGAATCTGAGAAAAGGGGCTGCCCTCTGGGGACACATCTATCATTTCATTTGATCATCACAATGGTGATCTAAGTATAATTATTAATCCCATTTACAGAGGAAGAAATGGTAACAGCGAAATTAAAATGACTTGCTCAGGGTCACATAGCTATTAGATCTCCAAAATGGAATGTCAAACATGAATTTCCTGACTCTTTCTACTATTCTCTATTCCTCAGTTATCTGGATTTTGGGTACTTGGCATCTTAATTAAAATGGAAGTAATCACCTTTAGTGGGGAATTGACTTGGCTTTAATGTTTTATTGGTTTTGTCTTTGAAAATAATGCTGCCTCTTATTTTAGGGGAAAAATATTGAATGAAGACATCTGAGGATTATATTGATTGTCTAGAAAAATGGTGCTGTCTTTACAGAAACAGAATTTTGGAAGAAGGGTGGACTTGGGTAATGGAGGAAGAAGAGATCATTAGTTAACTTGTGAACATATAAAAGGGTTAAGAGGTTGATGAAAACATTTTAAAGTGAACTCGCATCCAATGGCCTAAATTTCCTCAATAAAGTAAGAGAAAGGTCCTTAGCTGAAAGAGTGTGGAAAAGGTTGATCTCAGATTTTAAGATATATTTCGATGTACATCCTAGAGATTTTCCAACAGAATTGTATATTTGGGACAGACAGTACAGATGGACAAGTGAGGCACAAAACAATAAGAATAGTAAACAGGACTGGATTGCTTTCACAAAACTTTCATTTATAGATCCCAACGTTCCTATGAAAGCAATGAATCACCTTTTTAACTTTTCAGGAGGAATTCAGATCAGGACATACCAAGTGCCAGATGGCTGAGAAGCATAGTTTTATTATTCAGAAATTGGTAGGATAGAATGCATGTAGCCTCCTCAGTCTTACTGGGCAAGCAAATGAACCGTGAATTGGATGGGCAACAGGACCAGAGAACTTAGGATGAAAGGTTGGGGGGGGCGGGCTCTAGGGGATTTTATAGGATTTGGGATGGGTCTGCAGCAACTTGAATCCATGAGCAAGGTCAGCCAGAGTGTACTCACCAAGTACTAGAAAGCTGGCCCGGCAGGGAAATCAAAGCACACCAAATATGGCATTTTCTAGGGCAAACATACATTATCTTATGGGCTATGGAGTTGAGCACCAAAATGACCTCAAGCCAAGGCTATTCTTTAATATTAACATTCCAATGGCATGACTTGAGGACAGGAAGGCACGGAACAAATGTTTCTGAAGAATGATCCTCAATGCTGTGCAGGTGGAGGGTGGGCAAGACACAACATAAAGTAAACTAGAAACACAAAAGGACAGCAGGGACAAAAGAAAGGCTGGTTAAGGGGCAAGAATGAGGGAGGGCAGGTGGACACTCAGAATTCTACAGGTGAACTCTCATGTCTCATTAACAGCTACAGTCGTACCCATCCTCTGACCCTCCTGTCCTTTGGGTGAATGACTTGCAGTGGACTGCTGATGGGAAAATAGTATGGTACAGGATCAAGAGAACTATAGTAGAAGGAAAGAGGGAGAAAGGGAGAGAAGAAGGAGGTGGGGGGGGAAGAGAGAGAGAGAGAGAGACAGAGACAGACAGACAGACAGACACCACACAGACAGACAGAAAGGGGAATAAAACATTTACAAAGTCCATTCTGCATCTTACTATATTGAAGATTTTCATTTAATAGTGATTATTTAATGCTCATTCCATACCTAGCCCTATGTTTAGAGATAAATCTGTTGCCACCTTAAGAATTCATAATTTTATCAAATATAAGAAAGACACACATGAAAAGACAGGATAAAATCAATATATAATTAAATGATTTGGCACATGTATACTAATGTGGGCAATAAATAGGGAGAATCTTCACAGAGGAGGAAGAACTACAAAACAGAATATGAAGGATGTTTAGGTAGAACTGGGAAAATAAAAAAAGAAATGCCACTGTAGAATAGGGAAACTGGGAGAAGGAACTGCATAGCTTGAAAAGGCATATGTCTGATAGCTGTAGAATATTCCTCTTGAAGAATAGTGAGAAATACTTTTTTAAGTTTTTTTTTACAAGACAATGGGGTTAAGTGGCTTGCCCAAGGCCACACAGCTAGGTAATTATTAAGTGTCTGATGACAGATTTCAACTAAGGTACTTCTGACACCAGGGCTGGTCCTCTATCCACTGTGCCACCTAGCTGCCCCCGAGAAATAAATTTTTAAAAGTAACTTGAGGGGGCACATAGGTGGTGCAATGGATAGAGCACCGGCCCTGGAGTCAGAGGACCTGAGTTCAAATCTGACCTCAGGCACGTAATAATTACCTAGTTGGTGACCTTGGGAAGTCACTTAACCACACTGACTTGAAAAAAATATAAATAAAAACAAAAAATAAAAAGGAAATTGAGTCAGATCATGGAAGATAATATTGGGATGATCAGTTTGGATTGGTTAGGATCCTTATAATTTCCTAGTGAAGAATTACTTTTGACTTCTTTAAATCTGCTATCTCTTCAGTAGAGATGGTAGGATTTTCTAAAAAAATGAATGTCAATAGCATATCATTAATGGGGAAGATGTGGAGGGGAATATGAACCTTTTTTGGTCACTTGTAGGAACTTTATTTTCCTCCAAGCTGTGGGAAGTACAACAAGACTATAACAACAGAACAGTACTCACACAAAACCTAGAAAACAACCAAGGAGCTTTTATATATTTGGATAAGTTTTTGATAACCAATTCTATTCTGACCAGAGTCTTCTGATTTTTATTCTAACCTTTTTATCATAATTTAAGTCAGTATGAAGTAGAGGATATCTTAATAATGCCAAGTCTAGGTATGAGGGTTGACTTAGAATGCTTTACACATTTTCATTGAACAATATTGTTGTTACTGTGGACAACATTCTACCAAGTTCTGCTCACTTCACTTTTTATAATTTCATGTATTTCCAGGTTTTTCTGAAATCATCCTGCTCATCATTTCTTAGAGTGTAACAATATTCCATTACAATTATATACTACAGCTTGTTTAGCTTTTCCCAAGTAGATGGGCATCTGTGCAATTTTTAACTTTTAGCCACCACAAAAAGAGCTGTTATAAATATTTTTGTACAAATAGATCCTTTACTCTTCTTTGGAGATATTTTGGGGGTATAGACCTAGCAATGGTATTACTGGATCAAAGGGTAGGCAGAGTTTTATTGCACTTTGGGCATAGTTCCAAATTGTTCTCCAGAATGGTTTGATCAGTTCACCACTCTTCCAACAATGCCATTTAGTGTCTCAGTTTCCCCACAACCTCCCTAATATCCAACATTTTACTTTTTGTCATATTAGCCACTCTGATAGATGTGAGACAGTACTGCAAAACTTTAAATAAAAATGTTTTAAAAGTTGAAAAAAAAAAAGAATGAAACGGGCAGCTAGGTGGCGTAATGGATAAAGCACCAGCCTTGGAGTCAGGAGTACCTGGGTTCAAATCTGGCCTCAGACACTTAATAATTACCTAGCTGTGTGGCCTTGGGCAAGCCACTTAACCCTGTTTGCCTTGCAAAAAATCTAAAAAAAAAAAAACCCACAAAAGAGAATGAAACAGAATTAGTGATTAGAGGAAGAGATTAAATAAAGAAGAAAAGAGTCAAGCAGTGGTATCCTTAAAAGAAATGAAGAATTTTAAATAGGGAGCAGGCTAAATTTAAATGATAAGAAAAAAATGTCCAAGACAGGTTGAAAACACTTTTTCAACCCTGACATTTTGGTGAGAGGTCAGTGTTAGAGATGTACATTTGGAAATCATCTGCACAAATAAAATAGTTGTAGACAAAGAAGATGAGAAGGCTGAATTTTGATGTGATTCCTGATGTGGGTGCATTGAGGTAAGCAAGGAAAGGAAGGTACAATACAAAAAGTAATAAACAGAATAATACAATTTTCATGGAAGATCAGAAAAGAGTTTTAAAAAGGGAAGGGAGTATTAGTCAGTGTTAAGTGTGCTTTCCTAGAAAAGGTTTTAAATAGATCTGATTTGGCTATTATTTTTAAAGGAGAAGCCTACATCATATAAAAAGTAAAATACAAATCCTGGAAAACCAATTAGAACAAAAGAATTCTTTGCCTTCAGAAAATTCTGTCTTTACAGAATTAAAGTTATTTTATACAGTGTGTTTCACTCTTAGGTGTCAAGAAATTCAGACACAAATTCAGTGGCAAACAATTATAATTATCCTATGTATGTATTAGGAAATATATATGCCCTTAATTCTTTTAGATTATTTCTTTCAAAGTAAAAAATGGCTTTATATGTCATATATTTTATATTTAATTATGGAAATATATAAATAATTAATTGAAGGCAATAACAAACTGAACTACTCTAGTGGAAGAGAACGATTGCCCTGCAATGTGATAATCATGAAAACTTACTCATCCTTCTTCCCTAATAACACTATTTAGTCAAAGTGCCTGATAAATCCCAGGCATTTAATAAATGTTTATTGACTGATTAATAATGATACAAATATTGAACTTAAATTCAAATAGTACTTTATAGTTTTCAACATGCTTTCACATAAATAATCTCTTTTGACCCTCTAATGTAGGCAAGTAGGTATTATGATGCACATTGTATAGATGAGTTAGGTGCTGCCATTGTTAGCATTTGACCCTATATGAAATGATAACTGAAGAGAAAGCAATAACCTATACTGAGTGCTTCCCCTGTTAACTTTTCTCCCTATTATGTAGCTGGTAGTAGTGCCAACATATTCATTTCTATATAGCAAAGGGGCAATGGTATTTTGTGAGATGTAAAGTTTTATTGGGTAGAAGTTGTTATGAATTATCTCAGTAAAATAGTCTTAAATGATTTTTTAAAATTCTTCTACCTAATGATTTTTTCATATGCAGCTTTAACTGTTAAGAGCTTATCATTATTATTAATAAGACTATGGGGACACTTTGTATTATGTGGTTGAAATGGTAAAATAGATGGAGGACTGGGCTTGAAGTCAGGAACATTTAGACTTAAATATTGCCTCTAAAACTTACTGGTTGTGGTACTTGGAGCATGTTATTTGCATTCTATCTATTCTAAAATACTCAGGCAACTCCCTAAGGCTTATCTACTAAGTTGTGAACTGTGAAGGAGTTTACCACTTGAGAAATATCACAGATTCTTCTCATATTTTCATAAGATAGCTGTAGTGGTTAAAAAGAACTACGAAAAGTAAAAAATTAATTATCATAATCAGGACTGTGAGGAGGCAAGGTCAGGTATCCTTCTGGGGTACATCAGAAAAGGGCACAATGAAAGAAACTTCAAATCTCATTCTCTCTGGATGTCAGTATTTGTTTTATGTTACATGCATTGTTATCTATACCAGGCAAAACACAGAAAACCTCTGGTAAATAGTAACATATGATTTTCAAGCATTGCTCAGGACCCAAAATTATTCCCTTATCCTTTCTATGAAAAATAGAAATGTTCCTTAAATGCTAAAACAATGATTCCAGAAAATTCTCTACCTGGATTTTTCACTCTAGAAAATATTCAACAGATGCCTAGTGATTTAAAGAAAGATTCTGTAAAATATAAAGTCATAGATGATCAAAAGAAAAACTACAAACTTCAAAGATTCAATACTTACAATCATCTAGATCTAGAAGTGAAACATCTTTTTTACTGGGTTTTCTTTCTGGCCAAGTTTTGTTCTCTTCTTTCTGTCAAAAGTAATACATATTTGACTTATTGTTACATGTTTTTCCATTTAAAAACAATTTTTCCCCTAAATTTAGTAAGAAATTGTGTTACTTTAATCTACTTACTTTCTCAAATATTAATTCATTCCAAACACAAAATATTTTTAAATTAAGTTTAAGTGCAAATTTAAAATTCAGTTATAAATGACTAAATGGTACTCCTACCAAAAAATCTCTAACCAAAGTTTAAAAAAAAAATATGGATGAATGGATAATTAATAGAATACTTAAAGACTAAAACCAAAAGAATTTTCAAATTGGACAAAATATTTTGCTAACAAAAAAGTCACTTAATTCTCTGGTAACATGATAAAGTAATAAATAAAATTAAGTAAATCAAGCAAGTTGCAGCTTTTTAATACATAAACATAATGCTTGATGTGCTTACTTCTAAAAATAGAGCATAGAGCTCCTACTGGTTAATGCTTCGGGGGCCCTCCCTTTCCTCACTGGCATGTTATTATCTCACATATTTTAGAGATTTTAATTAAGAATTGTATAAAAAAACAAACTTGAGAATAAAACATACTTTTTTTCTTTTCAAAGAAAATGAACTTCACATGACAGAATTATCCCCAGTTCAAAAAAAATGGAGAAAATTGCACACAAAGATTCACAAAAGAGGCAAAAAATTAAAGCTATTTTACTCAAATTCACTTTAAAATTCAGAAATTCTGCTTCTCTTTGTCAGCAGCAACAGCAGCAACAAATTAAAGAGTTCTCATAGGGGTAAGATTCAACTTCTGGCATTTCAAATTCAATTCCTGAAAAACGGAATTTTAAAAAAGAACTTGATTGTTTAAACTTGATTGTTTAAAAACTAATACCCCCTTACCAAACTATAACTAATGTCCTTGAAACTTCTAATTATATAATATTTCCATTCCATAAGCAAAAGACTTCTATTTCATCTATACTTCCAAACCACTATGTGTATGGAAACATCAGAGTAACTTAACCATGAAAAAACTTTCCAAGTAAGGATGAAAGCATAAAGTATATGTCTTGGCTTTTGCTTTCTCTCATCATTTTCCTTTAAACTATTCCTGTTCTTTTTCAAAGTCAATACAAAATAAAGCCTAATTATCTAATGGTATCCTGCTTTTAAAGTATCTTTCTCTGAGCAGATTTTAAATATTAAAGAAAAGCTTGTAGTCATATTTCTCTAGTAGTCAAGAGAGACATGTCTCAAACCTACTTTTGCCTGCTTTTTCACTTTTAATTTATAATTACTAAGGTTTTAAACATATAGTCCCTTGTTCTTAATCCAGAAACCACAATCTTGGCCAGATCCTGTAGGATCTGTTCAGATGATTTAGTAGATGCCTATTCCCAGGCTGCTAAGGAGGAAATTGAGACCAGATAGTTCAAACTTAGTGCTTCCTCCAGTGGGGATAAATTTGGTTATATATAAGCTAGGCTAATAATTCATTTCTGATCCTTTAGGCTCAAATTATGTTATGAATCAGTTATTAATAAGTACATGGGAGGCTGAGGTGACACAGTGGATAGAGCACCATTTCTGAAAACAGGAGGAACTGAGTTCAAATCTGGCCTCGACACCTGACATTTCCAAATGACATCTATGTCCTTGGCTAAGTCACTTAACCCTTTCTGCCTCACATTCAGGAACACAAATCTGGTTGCTGGACCCAGATGGGCTTGAAAGCAAGGAAAGCACAATACCACCTCACTCAAATCCAATTCACATGCTTGTCATGGCATCACATCCCTGATGTCATGATTTTCTTTGAAAACAAAGGACAAACATTATCAATCAACAAGTATATGAATTGTTTCAATTATATAAAACATTTTTACTTATTTATATATTTATTGTAATATAATTATATATTTATTTATATTCTGAGTCTTTCTTTAGAAATCATACATAAATCCAATACCAAAGTATGTTAAAGTAGTTACCAGCTAGTTAGGGATGAAAGCACAGACTCACTTAAAAATGGTTCTATTCTAATAGTTGTAATTTTCCCCTAAACTGTTCTTAGAATTTGGAGAAGGGACTCCAAACTGCTTTAATTTCAATGGAGAATTTGGAGGAAGTCGACATTTTACACAATTAAATTTCTTTAAGCCTATGTATTGGATGGGTATGGGGAGTTTTGGCCAGTTTGACTGAATAGAAACAGCATTGTTCATAATTTAATGATAAAGACTGAAAACCCATATGAAAAAGAATTAAGAAATCTTAGTAAAACAAGAATAAAGGACGTGTTGAGTTAACAAAATAGGAATTCAGGAAGGACTCAGCAAAGTCAATGTTACTTTGTGTTTAAGAACTATATTAGAGGCATCTAAGTGGTGCAGTGGATAGAGCACAGACTGTGGAGTCAGGAGAACCTGAGTTCCAATTCAGTCTCAGACACATAATATTTACCTAGCCCTGTAACCTTGGGCAAGTTATTTAACCACATTGACTTGCAAAAACAACAACAACAACAACAACGACAACAACAACAATAAGGAACTATATTATTTTACATTTTGAGTAACAGGTATAGAAATATTTTTAAAATATCTATTTTTGAATAAATAAACTTGAAATAAAAAGTAAAGACAACTAATTCAGTCAAAAGATTATAAGTTAGAACTGAATGGGAATTTGAATAGCTTCTATCAAGCCCTTCTTTTAAAAATGAGGACATGAAGACAACCAGTGAAATAGAAGAGCTGCAATACTATATGTGAGTGATATGTGAATGATACTGAAGTCAAATTAATTTAGTTACTTACTTGCATTTATTATGCATAATTTTCAAATAATTTCAAGATTTTTTTCCTCCATATATTCCTCCCATTCCCTTTTTTTACTTCTTTTAAGAATGTATTTCTAAAAATCTATAGAAATTATTTGGGATAGAAGGAGATCATTACTATATAATTCAAGAAATAAAGAAAATAGATACTCATTTTTCAAATTTTTCTACCTGCATATCATTATTAATATTATCAGAAATTCCCAACAATTTTCCCTAAAATTGTAAAAGCTGAATGTTTCTAAGACATATTTGATGCAAATATTTTTCCTATGCTGACAATTCAATATCAGTTAAATGAATACACTTTTTTTCTTCCATTAAAAATTTTAAGTCTCATATCTTAAAGAGAAAAATTGCTTTAATGTTCAGAATAGGCAGGTGAAATTTTGGTTCCACCCCTAAGAGTCAAAAAGTTGAGTTACAGAAAACTTAGGCTCAAGATGACAATCCCATATCATCTATGGTATCATTACTGTGCAAAAATACAAAGTAAAAAAGCTTAATGTCATGTGACATTTGAAAATTTTACACTGAGCAAAATGGGTATAGTTTCCTGTAAGCCACATGAATAACAATGACTAACAGCTGAAAAATTAGCAACTCATCAGATCAGGATCAAGGTAAAGTTGTAATAGGTCTACATTCTATTTCCTATTTCACAGCTAAGAATTTATAACTACCTACTAAACACAAATCACATCATGTGCAAGATCAAAGCCCCAGATGAAACTGGCATGAGCTCTTATTAGAATTTAAAAGACAAAGAAAAAAAATCTCAAAACGACAGAAATTCATTGACTTTCTGGGAAGAGCAAATAAAAGTGACTGAAATATAATATTAGTAACAGATAATGGTCATTTTTGCTGAATTGAAAAAGGCTTGCATTCCAATTCAAAGCTATAAAAAGCTTGCGATGTGCCTGGCATTTTCCTCTTACATTATATTTCATTGTTTATCTAAATTTTTTTAAATCAAAACATTTTCTTATTTAAAATATTACTATGAAAAGAAAAATCTGAATTCTAAACAAAGAAGTTAAGAGCCATATTCCATCCAACATTCCTCCATTTGCAATTCATCTTGGTAATAGAGACAGAACCTGGGTAAATGCATATAGGAGTTGAAGCAGGAGATTTCTCTTGCTCAATGCATAATTCATGTGCTCCGCCTGCAAAGTGTGTAAAATGAGAATTTCACACCGCAGCATGAGCCACGGAGCTGCAGAGAAAAGGCAGATGAAATCATATTTTACTGTGCGAATTTTATTTCTTACCCCACCAATGTTTATATAAAACCATCATTGACAAACCAAACGCATTGACAGATCACCCACTGTTTCCATTGTGTTAGCACTTGAAAAGAGATCAGGCAGAAAGATAAGACAATTTGTTTTTGTATTTTTTTTTTAAATATGGGATTAGGCTGAGCGACCATATTAAACTTGTGTAAGGACAGTGGAAACTGTTCCTAAAATCTTACCACAAAAATAACTGGCTATCAAATTATCTTTCTCAAATCCGCATTTTTTTGTATGGTATTCAATTATACCGCAGAACACTTCAAAGGATCCTGATTTTTAAATGGAATACAAAGCCACAGTTTTAAGGTACCAAAGCCTCTTTTAAGGCATCTTAAGTTATTGAAAGTGTGTGTGAAGAACAGGTCTCTTAAATAGCTGTTCAGTTTCAAATGTGTATTACACCTGTAAAGATTTTTGCTTATTCTCAACACTCATTTTCAATCTAATAAAAATGGCATATATATGACATTACAGGAAAGTCGATGTACTTCAAATGACAAAGATATATAAAAAGTTTTTTATCTTAAAATTACAAAATGGGATAAATATTATGCAAAGTTCAGTAAGCCAACAGACAATGTTGAAATCAGGACACAGTTCAATGCTAATTTCTGGTGTTATAAGGCAAGATATTTGGAGACTTCATAGGGCAAATATTTGCATGAAATATTTTCAATTAGAGTTGTCAAGGCAACCTATTGAATCTCATGCCTCCATGCAAAGTATGTACAGCTGATAAAATTAATATTAAATTTTAAACCAGAATGCACTGTGAACGCCAAAGCAATTTCCATTTGTTAAAATTCAGTAAAAACTCAACCACTGTGTATAACTTACAGAATGCCTTAAGATAGTTACATAAAAATCTAGTCTTCAAAATCCACAAATTTTATATCTATGATAGTTTGGCAGATATTTATGACAAGTTAAGGCAGGCCATCTAAAACCCTTCTCTTAAAATTTTATAGACAAAGAAGCACAAATATAGGATCAATTTCTGTGTATGTCTTCAACTAGGTTAGCATAGTGGCATGAATCTAATAGATCCACCTCAGTCTCTGATGATGACAGCAGACAACCACACATATAACACTGGCATGTATTCAGATGCCACTTAATTACTTTGATGATAAGAAAATATATTATTGTTAAATCTTAACCACACCACTGTGAATTCAGTTATTTTCAGGATCCAATGAATGTCAGCAATAATAAGTTTTTAAAAGGTCTAGATGTGAGATACTTTTCATATGCAGATAAATGCATTGTTATTTCACACAGATGCTTTCTGTTCTACATAAAATGACACCCATTAACACAGTGTTTATATGAAAATCCCTTACCTAGGAACTGAGAAAACATGTAAGCTAAGAACTAAAAATATTTTCATAGGAGATGTATTATTATTATTTCATCAGTGTTATCTAAATCAATGATGTCAACTTAAATGGAAATGGGGGGTCACTAAATCATACATAAGGATGTCTACAGGCTGTATTCTGGCTTAGTTTTAAATGTAATTTTATTTATGTTCTATTATATTTTTAGTTATTTTATTAAGTATTTTCCAATTATATTTTAATATGGCTTGAAGAAAATTTGGCAATGTTGGAATCTGTATTTGAAAACAGATTTAAAGTATTAGTGTTCAGCTTATTAATTACTATTATTTGGTTGAAAATAGTTTACAAATGGGGCAGCTAGGTAGCACAGTGGATACAGCACAAGTTCTGGAGTCAGGAGGACTTGAGTTCAAATGTGACTACAATTCCTTAATAACTATCTAGCTTGTCTGACCCTGGACAAGTCACTTAATCCCAATGCCTTACAAAAAGCAAAAAAGCAAAAAAATAAAAAAGATAGTTTAGAAATACCATGTTATAGTTAAATATGTGAGTAAAAGACTAACATGGAAATGGCTACTATTTCTAGGAAAGGGAAGCTTTTTAAAATACATTAATTTAAACATAACCTTCACCATGTCTGTTCATCATTTTAACTAAGAATAAAACATAATTATATAAAGAGATATCCAATAAAGTGATATAAATATGAATCTCTCTTGCCATCACTGATGTTTCTGCTGACACTTTTACAAAGGAACACAATTTAATTGCTATGAAAAAAATTCTGACAATTAACTAATGCATTCAAAAGTCTTGTATAAGAATATAGTATAATTCACATCTATTTTTACTGTTAATTAAATTGTCATATTCTAAAAGAAAAATACATAATCAACCAACAAACAGTTATTAAAGGTGTATTATATGCAAATCACTGGACTTTGTACTTGGGATACAAAGACAAAGATGAATAGTCACTATACTCATGGAGTTGACCTACTATTGAGTAAGATAGTATGTGCGTGCATGTGTGTATATATAAATATAAATTTACTTCACACACACACACATATATATACATATATTTGCATATGTGTATTGTATATAACTATATAGTAATTGCAGGGGGCAGGAGGGAGGTGGAGGTACCAACAATTGGAAAAACCAACATAACCCCTACACACAAAGAGAAACCTCAAGAAAAATAAAGTGAGAAAAAATAAAGTGATGTTTCAGTATGTATTCAGAGACCAACAGTTCTGTCTTTGGGATAGATAACATTTTTTAATATAAATATTTTATTTGTTTTCTAATTATATACAATTGTAGTTTCTAGCTATTATTTTTTGTAATGTTTTGAATTTTACAATTTTCCCCCCAACCTTCCTTCCCGCCCCGCCCCAGTCAGATAATCTTTAAATTGTTTCCATGCCACACATTGATCAAAATTGAATATGTTGAGAGAAAAATCATAACCTTGAGAAAAAATAAAATATAAGATACAGAAAAATTACATGGTACATAAGACAACTTTTTTTTTTTAATTGAAAGTAATAGTCTTTTGTCTTTTGTTTAAACTCCACAGTTCTTTCTTTGGATACATATGGCATTCTCCATCACAGATACCCCAAAATTGTCCCTGATTGTTGCACTTATGGAATGAGCAAGTCCATTAAGGCTGATGTTGCTCTCAGGGTGTACAATGTTCTAGTTCTGCTCATCTCTCTCAACATCAGTAAATGAAATTCTTTCCAGGCTTCTCTGAATTCCCATCCTTCCTGGTTTCTAATAGAACAATAGTGTTCCATAACATACACACATCACAATTTGTTCAGTCATTCCCCAATTGATAGACATTCACTCGATCTAGATAGCATTCTTTATCGTAAGTTCATCAGAGAAATTGCTTCAACTTTTTCCCAACAGTTGCTGTTGCTAGCTGTAATTCCCTCCATCCTATTCCCACATATCCCCCATTTATTCTATTCTCTCTCTCACTCTGTCTTGTCTTATCCTCTCTCTCTTACCCCTTTAGGGGTAAGAAAGATCCTATACCCAATTCAGTGTGCATGTTATTTCCTCTATGAGCCATTTCTGATGAGTAAAGGCTCACTCATTCAGCCCCCCTTCTCCCTTTCCTGCTAAAGCTTTTTCTTGCCTTTTTTGTTAAATATCCCATTCTACTTCTCCTTTCCCTTTCAGCACATTCTATCTCTCCCCATTAACTCCATCTTTTTAATATAGTATACCTTCAATTTCAACTCTTTCCTCTGCCTTTCCATGCAGGAATACCCACAGTTCAAAATCATTAAGTTCCTTATAATTAGCCCTTCCCCTCCACCCTCTCTATGCTTCACCTGATTCCTGTGCTTGAAGGTCAAACTTTCTGTTCAGCTTTGGTCTTTTTAACAGGAAAGGTTTAAAAGTTCCCTATCTCATCGAAAATCCATCTTTTCCCCTGAAAGATGTTCAGTTTTGCTGGGTAGTTGATTCTCGATTGTAAACCAATATCTTTTGCCTTCCAGAATATCATATTCCAAGCCCTATGAGCCTTTAATGTAGATGCTGTTATATTTGTATTATTCTGACTGTGGCTCCTCAATATTTGAAATGTTTCTTTCTGACTGTTTGCAATATTTTCCTTTCAACTTGGGAGTTCTGGAATTTGACTATTTTGGGATCTCTTTCAGGAGGTGATTGGTGGATTCTTGCAATTTCTATTTTGCCTTCTACCTCTAGGATTTCAGGCAGTTTTCCTGGAGAATTTCATATAAAATGATGTCCAGACTCTTCTTTTGATCATGACTTTCAGGTAGTCCAAAGAATTTTAAATGATCTCTCCTGGATCTGTTTTCCAGGTCAGTTCTTTTTCCAAAGAGATATTTCACATTTTCTTCTAGTTTTTCATTCTTTTGATTTTGTTTTGCTTCTTGATGTCTCACAAAGTCATCAGCTTTCCTTAGTTCCATTCTATATTTGAAGGAATTAGTTTAATCAGAGAGCTTTTGTATCTCCTTTTCCATCTGGCCAATTGTGCTTTTTAAGGCATTGTTCTCCTCCTTGGCCTTTTGAACTGCTTTTTTCATTTGATCCAAACTGGTTTTAAAATGTTATTTTTCTTCAATTTTTTTTGTCTCTCCTTCAGCAAGCTGCTAATTTGGTTTTCATGATTTTCCTGCATCACTCTCATTTCTCTCCCCAATTTTTCCTCTATCTCCCATTTTTAAAAACTTTTTTGAACTCTGCCACAGCCTAAGATGAATTGATATTTTTCTTGGAGACTTTGGATACAGAAGCTTTGACTTTGTTATCTTCTGAGTGCTATCTTGTATTTTGATCCTCCACAGACCAAAGTAATTGTCTATGGTCAGATTTTTTTTTCTTCTGTTGTTTGCTCATTTCCTCAGTCTGTCACTTGATTTTAACTCTTTGTTAAAGTGGGGCTCTGCTTGCAGGGTGGAGGGTGCACCGTCTCATGCTTGCAAGTGTTTTTGCAGCTGTTTTCAGGTTCAGCCCCAGGGACCTGCAGGGTCTCAATTCCTTCAAGGTCTTATGAGAGGCTCTGACTGCTCCCCTGGCCTGTGTTCTGATATGTGGATGACCACAAGCACACTCCTCTGACCTGGAACCACTGAGAAACATCCCTGCTTCTCTCTGGCAGTATGGGGTCCCAGTCTGAGACCTGGATCTGAGTATGGGTAAAGCAGCAGACTCCTGCTCCAGGGAGAACAGAGCGATCTCTGCAGTTTATTGTGACCCCCTTACTGTCCATGGGACAAGCACTCTAGAAGCAGTTGCTGGGTGGCTCCTTATATCTGCTTCTGGTCCCCTGAGGCTCGGTCTGCGCTGAGGCCTGCACTGAACTGTGCTCCACTCTCAGTCTGGTGCCACAGAGTTGTCCTGCTGACCTTCTAAGTTGTCTTTGGCAATCCCTGGGCTGAGAAGTTTGGAAACTGCCACTGCTGCCATGGGCCCAGGTGCCCACAGGGTCCCAGTTACCACAAGGTCTTTTCCTGGATGGCTGAATCAGTTCACTGGAGCACAGCCTGAGCTGTGCTGCTGGCCTGTATAACCTTGCACTGATCCTTCCCACGGGTCTTCCAAATTGTTTTGGGCAGGAAAATTGTTTCCTCAGTCTTCTGGGGGATTCTGCCACTCTAGAATTTGGTTAGTTTCATTATTTAAAGGTATTTGGAGTGGTTTAGGGGAGAGTTCAGATGAGTCCCTGCCTTCACTCTGCAATCTTAGCTCCACCTTGTCAAATAGGATGGTCTTTTTATTGAGTTCTCTGCAGTATTTTCCAGTGTTAAGCACTTTCTCTTCATGAATCATCTCTCTTTTATGATTTTTTTTGTGATACTACTCTATTCTAGTTCTCTTCCAACTTGATTGACTGCTCCTTTTCAGTCTTTATTCCTTAGCATAGCATACCACTATCTGTGGTATCGGATGCAGGGAAAGATTAAAGACAAAAGGGGAAGGTGATTCTTAAGTATGAGATGGTTAGTATCACGGAAGCATTGTGAACTTAAGACAGTGGAGAATTTTTATTCTCGAGGTAGTAGGAAGACACAGAAATTTACTGAGAAGAATATTGACATGGTTAGACCCGTGCTATGTCCTGGCCCCTCTTCTTTTGTGTGTGTGTGTGTGTGTGTGTATTTCACTTGCTGATTCAACTTCCATGGGCTTAATCAGCTCTATGTAGGCAATTCTCAGGTACTTATTTCTGTCATTATAGAAGTTTCAAAAAGAAATCATAAGTCTGTCCTCTAAAAACTCAATTTTTCCCTATTTCTGTCAAAGGTACTACCATTGGGGCAGCTAGGTGGTGCAGTGGATAGAGCACCGGCCTTGGAGTCAGGAGTACCTGGGTTCAAATCTGGCCTCAGACACTTAATAATTACCTAGCTGTGTGGCCTTGGGCAAGCCACTTAACCCCATTTGCCTTGCAAAAACATTAAAAAAAATAAAGGTACTACCATTCTTCTAATATCTCAGGTTTTGAAACTGGGTATTATCTTTAATTCTTAAATTTCCCTTGATCTCATGTATTCAATCAGTTGACAACAACTGTGATTTCCTACCTCTATAACATTTCTCAAATCTGACTACTTTTTGCAACTCACATTTATCACCTGTCATCTAAACTACTGCAATGACCTCCTAATTGATTTCCCTGCATCAAAAGCTATTCCCATTCCACATAGCTACTAAAATGATTTTCCTAAAGCACGGGTCTAACCGTGGCATTATTCTGCTCAATTAATTTCAGTGTCTTCCTACTACCTCAAAAATAAAAATAAAGATTTTAATGATGTTTAAAACCCTTTACCTAGTCTCAAACTTTTCCCCTAGCCTTAGTGTGTGTACATATATAGATATACACTAAGGCTAGGGAGAAAGTTACATATATATGTATGTGTGTGTGTGTGTGTGTGTGTGTGTGTGTGTGTATGTATATCTTTATATAAATAAAACTGGAAATTGAGGGGATGCTCAACAATTGGGGAATGGTTGAACAAATTGTGCTATGTGATTATAATGGAATGCTATTACGCTATAAGAAATAATAAGCAGGATGCTCTCAGAAAAACCAGAAAAGACTTACATGAGGTGATGCAAAGTAAAATGTACTTTGTACAAAAGTAACAGCAATATTGTAAGATGATCAGCTATGAATATATTGGCTATTATCAGCAATACTATGATCCAAGACAACTCTGAAGGACTTCATTTCCCCAGAGAAAGAGCTGATGACATCTGCATATAGAATGAAGCATACTTTTTTTCCTTGAGGCTTTGTGTTTTTTTTTGGGGGGGGGTCCTATGTTCTTTCTCAACATGACTATATCAGTGGTGGGGGGGAATTGGGTTCGGAGAAATTGTTTTTACCCATAATTGGGTCAAAATAAAATGTTAAACTAAAAAAATGTAGGTGCAGGTGTCAGTTCTGGATGAAGTTGTTCCTAATTTCCCTAGAAGCAGGTGTTTTCTCATAAAATTATCTTGTTTTGTTTTCTATATATTGATTACATAATTATGCATGTCAAACTATGCCCCCCCATGGAATGCAAGCTCTTTGAGGGTATGCTCTGTTTCATGTTTTTTCTTTTATCACTAATTAACAAGCAAATTAAGTGCATATTATATACCAGGCACCATGCTAACCTCTCAGAATACAAAAAAAAGGTAAAAGACAGTTCCCAGGAGCTACGAGTATACAAGGAGAGAAAAGAAGTGAACAATATTTATAAACAACACACACACATATACACACTTATTTGTAATATATAATTAATTAACAGAGAGAAGGAGCTAGAATTAAGATGGTTGGGAAAAGCTTCTTGATCTATATCTAAATTTTTATCTATTTTTATATGTCATTTCACTTAAACCTCACAACATTATGAGGTGGGCAGGGGCAATACTATCACTACAGGAAACTATTTTACATAGCCAAAAAATCATACTCCCTAACAAAGAGGACTATCGACTGAATCAAGAATTTTTAAATACTCAATAGAGTAACTTGAGAACTGCTCTAAGGTTTCATGTTCATGCTCAATTTCCCTGAATACATAATCTGAAGAGTAGATTCAGGAATGAGAGAAAAAGATTTAGGGAGGATAAAGATTAAAGTAAATACATTTTTTAGTCTCTTTATCATATTTAATTAAGTATCATGCTAAGACTAAGTGTCCAACTCTTGCCTTTATTGTTAATATTTAGATCAGAAGTTATTATACATAAGAACAAGTTTCTCTCATTTGACAACTGAACAAATAAATTAGTCTAAAGACAAACTGTGGTAAAAATAATTTATATGAGAAACTCCAAATCACTTGTAGAGAAGAGACCAAGCATTAGTAACTTCTCCAAAGAGAAGAAGGCTTAGAGAAAGAAAAAATTACACTCATCATTGAGATTTTAAAATAAATTGTATCTAGCTCAAAATGGTCAAAAAAAAAAGATTCTCATGATATATAAAAATCTTTTTATAAGGAAATTATATTGGACATATCAATTAATCAGCAAGCATTTATAAATGCAATCCAGGATGGCTTCCTAAGATTTGCTAAATTTAACACCTAGGATTGTTTTGCAATGACTTTCTTTACTTTAGATTGACAGTGCAAAACAACATAATCATTTATTATAATGTGAATTCTGTGGGTCTTAATCTTAGTAGCTCTTGCTCAGTAATTTTTTGATGGTATAGATACATAAAGGATAAATTCAACACTCTAATTTCCTCTGTTTCCCTTCACCTTTCATCACCTTCACAAATTCCTTTGTCATTAGACATGAACCATTAAAGGGCACATCTCTTCACTCTAAACCCTCTTTTACATTCTCCTTGCTCTCCCCAATCAAGACTAACACAGTTTGGATATCAAGTATCAAGGAATACTTGTACATGAAACATGGTGGTAAGTCAAAATCAATTCTAGGAAAATTCCTCAAGTTAGAAAATGCCTACCCATAGTAAACAAAATCATTTAAGAAAAACTCAATTAAAACATAATAAGTTAACATTCCACTGTTTTATTATTATTTTCAACTGCTCATTTCCTAAACAATGGGTTTATAGGTCTGAGTAATATTCAATATTTTTAAATATCTATTTTTTTGTAATTTACTATAAAAATGAGATAATAATTCAATGAAAATATCCTAATGACACTTCATATATAGATCAATTAATAGCCTCTAATTCTAAAATTCCTAAAATTCTCATTTATCTGAACTCTGAAAATGAGCACTCTAGAGGAAATGACTATAAAAATTCTTAAGGCTAAAAATTTATCTCCTTTTTGGTATTTATCTCCTTTTTGGTACAAGGTCTGTAGATGAGAGTCTATGCCTAGTTTTTGCCATACTATTTTCCAGTTTTCCCAACAACAATTTTTGTCAAATAGTGAGTTCTTATCCCAGAAACTAATGTCCTTGGATTTGTCAAATAGTAGACTGCTGTAGTTGTTTATTGAAGTTTTTTCTTTTTCTTTTTTTAAGTTTTTTGCAAGGCCATGGGATTAAGTGTCTTGCCTAAGGCCTCACAGCTAGGTAATTAGTAAGTGTCTGATGTCACATGTGAACTCAGGTACTCCTAACTCCAGGGCCTGTGCTCTATCCACTGCACCACTTTAGGTTTTTTTTTTAACCTATTCTAATCCACAAATCCATTACTCTATTTCTTAACTAGTACCAGGCAGTGTTGATAACTGTCATTTTATGGTATAGTTTTAGATCTAGAAGAGCAAGGCTACCTTCCTTTACATTTTTTTTCATCAGTTCCCTTGATATTCTTGTTGCTTCAAATGAATTTTGTTATTATTTTTTTCTAGCTTGGTAAAATAGTTATTGGTAATTTGATTAGTATGGCACTGAATAAATAATTTAATTTGGGTAGAATTGTCATTTTTATTAATTAGCTTTTATTTTATTATAAGGTCAAAATGGGTACAGGATTAAGACATAAAAGGCAATACCATAGACCAATTAACCAGATCAAGAAATACTCTGTCAGATCTATTGAAAGGGGAGAAATATATGTCCAAACAAATTATATATTGCAAAATAGATGATTCTGACTACATTAAATTAAAAATATTTTGCACAAATAAAACAAATACTGCCTAAATTAGCAGGAAAACAGAAAGCTGGCAAACAATTTCTACAGCATGGGGATTTTGATAAAGGTCCCATTTCTAAAAATACTTAGAGAATTGATCAAATTTATAGGATTACAAGTCATTCCCCATTTGAAAAATGGTCAAAGGATATGAACAGTTTTCAAAAGAAGAAATTAAAGCTCTCTCTCGCTCGCTCGCTCTCTGTCTCTCTCTCTCTCTATATATATATCTATATATATATAATCATATGAAAAAAATGCTCCAAAATCATTACTGATTAGAGAAATGCAAATTAAAACAACTATGAGGTACAACCTCATATCTATCAGACTGGCTAAGATGACAAATTGGAAAATGATCAATACAGGGAAGTTGAGGGAGGATTGGGACATTAATATATTGTTGGTGAAATTGTGAACTGATACAACCATTCTGGAGAGGAATATGGAACTATGCCCAAAGATAAATAAAACTCATCATACCCTTGGACCCAGTAATACCAATTGGTATTGGCCTATATCCAGAAGAAATTATACAAAATGGGAAAAATCTCACATGCTCCAAAATATTCATAGCAGCCCTTTTAGTGGTGGCAAAGAATTGGAAAGTAAGGGGATGCCTATCAATTGAGGAATGGCTGAACAATTTATAGTATATGAATGTTATGGAATACTATTTTTATATAAGAAAGCACAAATGGTCAAACTCTAGAGAAGCATGGAAGAGATTACAGGAACTGATACTGAGTGAAGGAAACAGAACCAAGAGAGCACTGTACATATTAACAACAACATAGTGAGTTGGCCAATCTTGATGCAGCTGCTCTCTGTAGTACAGTGAGCAAGAACAGCCCTGGGACACCTATTTACGGACAATGCTATCTTCATCTAGAGGAAGAGAAATGAAACAAAACAAAAACAAACCTACAGAATCTGAATGAACACTACGTTCACTTTTTAAGAATTTCTCTTATGTTTTTCTTTCCTTTCTCATGGTTTTCTTTCTTTTCCCTTAGTTCTAATTCCTCATACAGAAAATAACTTATCTGTAAATATGTTAAACACAAACGTATATGTATAATGACCACAAGACTGTTCACTATTGAGAGGAGGGTGGGAAGGGAGGGTGGAAAGAAATTATGAAACTTATAAATATGCATATGCATATGGATGAATGTTGAAAAACTTTCATAACACATAACTGGAAAAACAAAATATCAACTGGGAAAAAATTAATCTCAGTATACAATTCAATTTATAGATTTCAGTCTAAATTTGAAATTGTATTACATATAAAATTATATAAAACTAAGTGCTATGACAAATAATGAACAATAAAAAATTCCTATATTCTTTTTGTTTTGCTTTAGGTTTTTACAAGGCAATGGGGTAAAGTGACTTGCCCAAGGCTACACAGCTAGGTAATTATTAAGTAACTGAGATCAGATTTGAACTCAGGTCCTTCTGACTCCAGGGCCCATGCTCTATTCACTGTGCTACCTAGCTGCCTCATAAAATTCCTATATTCTTTAAAGACTAATTGTAGTTAAACCCATTTTTATCAGTGATTATCATTTAGCATATTAAAATAATTCCAAAAGAATGCAACAAGCTAAGTAAAAAAAAAAAGTCGAGCAAATTGGAATTAGGATCAATGGTAAGTGACTAAATTTTCAGATTTTTGAGTGACATAGGTCATATAGAACAACAGCATTTGAAATTTAACATCACTGATATCTGAGATAATTTTTTTATATATTAAATTTTTATATCGATATGCTTAGCTTTCTACTTTTATTTACTTAGCAGTATAATGCTACAAATAGAATATTCAAAATATTTCTAACAAAGTATCAAAAACATTTCTATCAAAAAGCTATGCTTATTTTAAAAAAATACTCATTTATACATTTATCATTACAAATAAAAATTGAACAATTTATTTTTCTTAAATAACATTCAGAATAGTCATATTTTCCTCATCAAGTATTTTACTCATCTATCCCTTGCAACATCTTCCTGATACTAAGACCATAAAATTATCACTCCATCTAGTAAACACTGTCTTCAAGTTCAAGGAGGTAGTGAGAGATACACCAAAGAAACAGACATAAACAAGAGCTCCTGATGACAAAGGATTAGCCTGGCACAGTGGACAGTCTGCTTTGAAGATATGAAGATCTGGATTTAGGTACCTTTGATGTATACTGACTGTATACATCTAACTAACATTTGCATTGGTTAAAGGAATAATGTTGAAAAAAAAATTCTTCCATTGACTTCCCCTTATGCTTCCTCATTTTTACCTGTCCAAGAAACCTAAAGAGAATGGACTGGTTTATGAAAAATGCATTAGTAATGGGGTCGCTAGATGGCGCAGTGGATAGAGCACCGGCCCTGGAGTCCGGAGGACCAGAGTTCAAATCTCACCTCAGACACTTAATAATTACCCAGCTGTGTGCCTTGGGCAAGCCACTTAACCTCATTGCCTAGCTAACAACAACAACAACAACAACAACAACAACAACAACAACAACAACAACAACAAATGCATTAGTAAGTCACAGGTATACTTGTGCTTTTCTGACATTAAAAACATTCTATTTCAATATAATGAGTCCTATAGTACATGAACACTCAGACCAAGTTAAAGAGAATTTTTCTCCTTGAATTTTAAAGTTTTCCAATGATTTAAAATATAAATGCATTGATTGATCCCAAAGAAAATTATTTCTTTTTTTTTTGCAAGGCAATGAGATTAAGTAACTTGCTTAATGCCTAAGGTCACA